>NW_010972438.1:13185613-13214042 GCF_000737465.1 Haliaeetus leucocephalus
CGGGCCCGGCCCGGCCCTGCCTCCCCAGCGAACGGCGCTCAGTCGCGGGGGCCCAGCCCCGCCATCCCAGGCCCCGGCCCCGCCGCTCCCCTCAGCCAGGGAGCGTCGCTGAAGAGCGGCTCAAAACAGAGCGGCAGGGCAGGCAGCCCGCCAGAGCCAGGGCAGACACCTTTTCGGCCGGGCCCAGCGGCGCTATTGAGAGAGGGTCCCCGAGAGGGGTGCCGCTTGGGCCAATCAGGGACCAAGCGGAGAGAGCTTCTGTCAAAAAGGCCAAAAGAAATAGCGGCGCGAGCCAATGGGAACGGGCGGGAGGCGGGACTCGAGGGGCGGGCCTGCCGCGCTTTAAAGGTGCTCTGTCCCCGTCCGTCCACCTGCGGGACGGCGAGCAGAGGGCGGCCTTGGCGTCAGCCGTTCACCGCCGGGGCGCTGAGCCCCCTCCCCGAGCCTGTCCTGAAACAGGTGGGAGTTACAAAACCTCCCCATGAGCCCCAGTGCTGAACTGCGCTGCCTGGAGGCCAGGTCTACCCCAGCCGCTCTCCTCACGTGCTGTCCTGGGCTGGGCTGGGGTCCCCATCCACCCCCCGTGCCGGGCTGGGGCTCACCCACCTCCCTGTGGGACCCCCGCTGCCCTCGGCTGCCCGCACGCTGCGCCCCGGCCTGCCCTCGCACCTCCCCGCCATGCGGGAGCCGTGGCATCAGCGGCTCGCCCAGGGCCTGCCAGGCCCTGCCGCCATCTTGGCGTGGAGCGAGGGGCAGCGGGGATCGGGCAGGGCGGTTGCCCCCGCGGGCCTGGGCCTGACCGAGCAGGATCCTGTCCTCGCCGCGGGCAGGAGGTGTTCGACGCTGCCTGTAGCGTGCAGGCTCTTGTCTTTTGCAGCCCGATCGTATCTTCCAGGCCGGCCCGCACAACCCAACGTCACAGCCAACGGCGGACGCTTGTGTGATCCAGCATCCATGTCGTCGCACGCCTCCAAGGCGAGGAGAAATAGGCTGCTTCTGTAGAGGAATTATTGATTGCAAGGCAGGGGAGTTAATTTTCTTCCACAGCCCAAATCCTATAGTCAAGTCCCTGCGGGGGAGAATGATTAACAACCTGGGGAGTTTGACTTTTAAGGAAAGTTTAAGGCTGACCAAACTAACCTGGCGTAGCTTGGACAATGGCAGCTAAAGGGAAACACGGTAAATAATTAGCAGGATTTGAAGGTGCAAATAGCAGGCAAAGAAAAGAGAAGTTTAGTATAGTAAACAGGGAAATAAATGGGACAAATGAGCCAAGATTTAAAAAGGAAATTAAAGGAAATAGCTGGCTAAATATCAGCAGGTTGTTCTCAGCAGTAAGAGCTGTCTGACTATGAACAGTTTCAAGGGGGATGCTTGTTATCTGCGTCATTTCAAGGACTGGAGGATAAATTCTGGCATGGTTTTCTAACTGTGGTTCACCTGGGGCCCTAGGAATTGGTTCTATAGGAATGCAAGGCTTTTGCTAAGCTGAAATTTGCTGTACAAAGCCTATACCTTTTTAGAAGATCCCTACATTGATCAAGTTTGCTCTAGCAAACAGCACATACAGAGTGTTTCAGGCCCACCCCACACATAGATCTTTTTCAGCTTAAGTCTGCTTGATTGTCCTCAAGCTTAATTTTCCAGCTTCGCTGCAGCAAGCCTCATGGAGGGGATGTACCCTGAGACTGTGTTGCCTGCCTCAGCCCTATTCCTCTGATTTTCCACTGGGTTAAAACAGGTTTTTATGCTGGTGTCATGCCTTTGGAATGACATCTGGAGAAGCCGGTCCTTAGCTTGTCTCTTCTCATGCTGTTGTTCAGGTTAATGGTATGTTGCAATATTTTGACATGTTCTATTTATGGATCTAGGCTCAAAGGCTCAGCAGGCACCAACATCTCTGAGTTATAGAAGGGACACTTCTGTTCAAAAAGAAGTGGAGTGCTTCCGCCTAAAAAGTGCCTTGGTAACAGAGCCAGGAGTAAAATCCATGTCTTCTCACTTGTAGCCTCAGGCGCTAACTAATTGAACATGTTACCTCCCACATAACTGTGTCAGAAGGAGAGATTTTGCTTTCCAATCCACCTGCTCTTCCCATCTGATTCACTCTAAGGCTAGAGCCCAGCACTTGGGACACCAGATCCAAAAGCTGTCTCAGGCAGAAGACTGCTGGGCGCCACTGCAAGGACCGTGACACTTCAGATCCTGACTTCCTCACTGCTTACGTGAAACAGAGAAGATGGGGAATCCACACGTATGGTTCCTTTCTATTAACAAGCCATGCCTTTCAGCCCAAACGTGGTGTGTGCAAATGTAACTCTGCTCTTTCCACCTCCAAAGGCTGCCCTAGCTCCTTAACTGCACATGTCCTCCCACTTCAGGTGAGAACTGCTGCTCTCTCTGTCATCTCCTCCATCCAGTGCATAAAGATGACAGAGCTCAGTCCCTTTGTCCTTGCTGTGCCTCAGTGTTGCCAGGCTGAAGCAAGACAAGACATGATATTTAGCAGCCTTGGTATAACCTTGAGGGCCCCAAGGAAAGCTGGCACTTGGTGCTGTACCTGCTGCAGTCTGCTGTCCTTTGGCAAGCTCACCTGACTTGCAGGCATCAGAGGTGGAAAGTGCAGTCATGGTTTCCAGGACAGCATTACACCCTCGTATCATCACCAAAATCCACTCTTCTAGGACATTTTATCTCTAAAGTACTCTTTCAGCTTTTATTAGATCAGTCTACTAGACAGGGGATTACTTCTTGTCCAAAACTGCTTTGCTGTTCAGATGCTGAGCAACTGCAGAGAGAGATGTGCCTGTCTTGTTTCAGAGCTGCTCTACCAACCTACTGACTTCTAGTATCGGGCATAAATCTGCACCACTCTGCCATTCTTTTCACAGGGCTCCTCCTGTGCTGTTAAGGCACCAGTCTCCAAAATCCTAGTGGCATGTTTTGATATTCAAGAGTTTGGTGCTCAGCTGAGTTCACCCCAGGGAGCAGTCTGGGCCCTGTCTGCATCTCAGCCCTCTCACATGTTCCAGTGCATCGTCTCTAGCACAGCAGAAGAAGCCCTGTCCCATGCATGGTGGCCACCTGATTTTAGGGGTGGTTTTAGCTGCCCAACCTCAGCTCTTCTCAAAGAGACTGAGCACCCCAGCTCAAGCACAGGACCACTTGTAGCTGGCACCCAAAGAGAGCAGTGAAAACATGGACATGGTGCATGGTCTTCTGGGAAGGACAGACATAAAAAGCTGTCTGTCCATCCAGCTGTCCAGTGTCTGCAGAGACAGTGGCACCCTGTGGTGAGACCAGTTCATCACAGCGTGTCACCTAGGCCTTGTCAGACAACAGCCCCTTACACAGGTCCTGGGCTGCCTTCCTTTAAGCCATGTGGTCTATAGAAGCCTATGGGGGGGGCATCTCTTGGGGGATCCCTGTGCCTGTTTCACTCGAGCACCAGCCAGCTCCCCATCATGTGTCACGTAGATGAGGCAGAGCCACTCTCCTATTTATATCACGATGCTCCTGCTTTGCTATATTCGTACCAGGCTGAATCATCCAGCTGGGCTCCTGGAAGAGCCATTTCAGGTCTGTGATTGTCAGCTGCCTCTTTAGTCACTTTTGCTTTTGCTGTCACCTGTTTCAAGGTTACTGCCTCACGCTTGAGTGCAGCCAAGAGCAGAAACAGCCTGACACTCAATAGTGGTCAGAAACCCTTCAGAGAACACGGATCTCCAAAATCCAAACCACCTGCTATTATGCAAAAGCCTGTGGCCTGAATGGAACTGTTTCACCTCCTTGCCAAACATCAGCCCATTGCTTGTTTTGCCTAAATTCCTCTTCCAGTTTCTATGGGACAGGTGCTCTTTTTCAGTTACTCTCCTAAATGGCATTGCTTGCTGCACCAAGCAGCTACAGAGACAGATGTGTCTGTTCTTCAGAACTGCTCCAATTAGCTCCCCATTGCTGTTGTTACATACAGACTCACACCAAAAAAAACCAACCAAAACCAAATGCCAGAACCCCCTTCCCAACTCTTGTAGTTTTAGTGTGAACCAGAATAAAGGTGATTCAAGCGGGTGCCCCATGGGTCAGTGGCAAACCTGGTTAAGTCAGACTTGATTTTAGCTGCAGAAGAGGCAGACATGCCAACAGGGACACAGGAATTCCCAGAGGGATCTCCTCCGTGACTCGGGTTCCCGGCAGGAGAGGGGACCCCTCGAGCCCAGAGGCAAACGGCCGATTGTTTACGAAAATTTGCCGAAGTCTGGCACTGCTGCCCACCAGGCGCCCGACACCCCTTGGCCGTGCCCCCGCCTGCTCCAGGGTCTCGCCCGCCGCCTCATCCATATTCAGATAAGCGGGGCGGAGCCCTCCCCCGAGCCTATCCATTATTCATGAGGTTTCGCGCGCTTTTGCCGACCACGTGAGTCTGGTTTCGCGCGGAATCCGGCTGGGCAGGAAGACGCGGCGGTGATGGCGGTGAGCGGCCGGGGCTGGGCACGGGAGCCGAGCCGGGGCAGCGGAGCGGTGCGAGTTGGGGTGTCACCCCCGCGGGGTGCAGACCCCGGGTCCTCCCCGCCGCGGGAGTCTTGGCACTGCGGTCGCGAGGGGTCCAGAGGGGATTGCGGGGGGAGCGGGGGTGGGGGGTGAGTGGGGGTGCGCTCGCCCGGGACACCCGAAATGCCGAGGGAAGTTTCCCCCGTGCCCTGCACCGGAGAAGAGAGCCGGGCCCGGGGAGGGTCGGAGCCCTTCCCCTCCGCTCCGTCTGCTCTGGGCTCGGAGGATGGTTTTCCCCCCACTCTCCCATGCGTTTCTGTTTTCATTTGCAAGGAGAGCTAATTATTTTAAGCTTTGCCCCATCGGGAAAGAGGACTCCTCGGTGATCCGCGTCCCCCTTCTGAGCGCCGCCCCCACGGCAGAGGCTCCTGGAAGCCCTCGCTCCCCTCTGCCCCCACGGCACGGTGCCCCCCGCCTTCCCCCTCTCCCTCCTGTCCTTGCAGGACTCCTCCGAGTCGCAGGCGGCGGCCACCAGCCCCGTGCGGAGCTCACGCCGGGGCGATGCCTTCACGTCCAGCCCCGGCCGGGACCTGCCCCCCTTCGAGGATGAGTCCGAAGGGCTCCTGGGGACCGAGGGGCTCCCCGAGGAGGAGGAAGAAGGCGAAGAGCTCATCGGGGAAGGGATGGAAAGGTAAGGAAACCGGGGGAAGGCAGCTTCTGCGGGGGGGGGGGGTGTGTCTGGGGATGGGGTTTTGCTAATGGGAAGTCAGTGCGGCCAGCGACGTGAAGGGGGGGCTATCACCCATGCCACCATGGGATCCCTCTGCTGTGCTTGTAGCTGGGGCGAGGGGGCAAAGAGCTGCTGGCCAGTGGAGAAAGGTCAGGGCACAGTGTCATTTGAGTCCTGGAAGAACTGAGCAAATTGCAACCTGGGAGCAAAGTGCCATCATGATCTGGTGTGGGTAAACCAGGATCTCCCTGGATGCGGGATGTGCATCCAGCCCAGCTCCTTACTCCTGCAGGCGTAAATTTTAATGTTCTTTTACTCAGCCAGGCCTGCCGGCAAGCTGGTGAACTTTACAATACAAAGGCTTGAATGCTGTCATTCATAACCGTGGTGCTGGAGCCCTTTGTACTGCAGGGCATCTTCCACTGTGAAGTGCCTTCCTGCTCAACATGTTCAGTCTTGCTGCAGACCAACTGTCCTGACACCTACCCAGCAGTAGCTAGAGAAGGGCTGGAGAAATGCTTTCTGGAGCCTGGCCTGCTTCAATGCTATGTGTGTGTGCTAGGGACTACCGCCCCATCCCCGAGCTGGATGTCTATGAAGCAGAGGGCCTGGCTTTGGATGATGAAGATGTGGAGGAGCTGACAGCCAGCCAGCGGGAAGCCGCAGAGCGAGTAATGAGGCAGCGAGACCGCGAGCTGGAGCAGGGCATGGGCCGCATGAGGAGAGGGCTGCTTTACGGTAGGTGCAGATGAGCTGTGCCAAGTGGGCTGCTGATCCCTGCGTGATGGGCTGCAAGCCGGCCCTTGGAGGGGAGCTGGACTCTTACCCTCAAAGAGTAGCAGGGAGGTCCCTGGAGCTCCAGTGTATTTGGGCTCTGAGTGAAATCTCTGGCTGTGGGCTTGGCTGGACTCCCCAGTGCATGATCCCTTTGATTTGGGCTTTCTAGGATCTCATTTGGTGTGTTCTTCTGGTTACATGTTCACTGCTGAAACAAAGTCAGGATCCTGGGCCTGTATCAAGGGTTTGGGATTCTACTGAGTGTATGCTGTGGAGTTTGTTGGTGTTCCTGTAGAGACTTTTGTGGGCTGGATGGGAGGGCCTTTGATGCACTTGGAAGCCCATTCCTTGGCCTTCCTCCCTCAGTGCATTAATGGACATGACTGTGTGCTGCGGCATACAAATATTCTTATTCACTCCCATGAAGTCTTTAGCTATGTTGTGGAAGATGTAGGAGGCAGGCTAGAACTGGATTTAGGCTGGGCCTGGGATAGTTCTCGGTTTGTATTTCAGGCTCCGACCTCTTTGCTTCACAGCTGGTGCAATCCAACCATGACTAACCCGAAGAGTGAGAACAGGAATCCCAAACACTTTAACAATTTTTCCTCCCAACCATTAGATAGTGACGATGAAGATGAAGACCGCCCTTCACGGAAGAGGCGGCTGGCAGAACGGGCTGCCGATGGCATGGAAGAGGGAGATGAAGACATGATTGAGAGCATTGAGAATCTGGAAGACATGAAAGGGCATTCGGTGAGGGAGTGGGTTTCCATGGCAGCTCCCCGGCTTGAGATCTACCACCGCTTCAAGAACTTCTTGAAGACCCATGTGGATGACCATGGGCACAATGTCTTCAAGGAAAGGATCAGTGACATGTGCAAAGGTAGGGCCGGGTGATTAGAGGCTCTCTCCTCTTTTTGTAGGTCATGGTGCTTTACGGTGATCCAGTCCATAGGTGGATTTTTTCTGCCTGTCCTGTTTGTCCCAGACATTGAGTCAGCACTTTAAGAAACTCGGGTGCTGATGGAGATAAAAGAATAATAGAAACATGTCTACTATCTTCTTTGATTCTGGCTGACTAATTAGAAGGCCCCTGGCGTCTGGTACTCATTAATATTCATATCGTAGAAATGCTAGCAAAAGACTATGTGGGGCAGCAGACAGTGGTCTGCAAGCTTGTGATCTGAAAGAGACAACAATTGCTTGCTGTCTGTGCTAGTTACTTTCTCACACTAGAAACTGGATTATCCAGCGAGGGGACACAAATAGACCTTGTGACTTTGAAAACCATGTGAGTGTTGCAGCCTTGAATTCCGACTAGGCACTGCCAGAAGAAGCAATCATTAAGGCTGTCACTGATAAATTGTAAAAGCAGAAATTGTCACATCTAGGAACAGCTCTTGTAACCACAGTTTTTCGTATTTCTTCTTTATATGGAGGCTGAAGCTCCAGAAGCTTGAGTAGTGGATCAGGGTCAGTGTTATACAGCTAGGAAATAAAAGGCATTTGTCTTGTCCCTTTCCAGGAACATAAGACGTGGAAGGTTTTTGCCAGCCATTCAGCATAGTTGTCTCTCCTATTAACTTCTGTTTCCTGGAGGTCTGTGGGAGAGTTGTGTGTTGGGCTGAGGCTTTTGAGTCTCAGGCACACCGGGCCTGGGAAGTAGCTGTGCTGCACTGGAGAGGAACAGTCACAAGCTTGGTACTGATAATTTGTCAGAGAAATAAATTAAAAAGAGTTTCCCACCCATTTTCAAAATGTTGACCTCTAAACGTTTTTCAGGAAGGTGCAGACATCTGCAAACTGCAGCCTGCAGGATACAGGCTTGTCTGTTCTGGCTGTCTTTTCCACAAGACTCCTTGAGGAGTGGGCAGGTAGAAAATACAATTCACCCCATCTTTTTCTTAAGAAAACAGAGAGAGTCTGGTGGTGAACTACGAGGATCTGGCAGCCCAGGAACATGTCCTTGCCTACTTTCTGCCTGAAGCCCCAGCAGAAATGCTGAAGATCTTTGATGAAGCAGCCAAGGAGGTGGTGTTGGCAATGTACCCCAAATATGATCGTATTGCTCAGGAGATCCATGTCCGTATTTCCCACCTCCCTCTGGTGGAAGAATTGCGGTCACTCAGGTAAGCAGCAGAATTACCAGCAGTGGCTGTGGGGCTTGCAGCAGGCTTTGGGGTGATCAGGAGAACTAGTCTGCAAGCTAAAGCTCTGGATAAGTCCGACAGGATGACTGAGCTTATTACAGAAAAAAAAGTCTCATTAAGGGTGAACTTCCAATGTCCCCAAAGGTAAAACACAAACCCTGCAAGAAGACTCCTGCTGATAACTGTTTCTTACTAGGCCTTTGGGAGTTGTGCCTTTTAGCAAGAACATTTCTGTAGGGTGTTCTGCCTTCTGTGCCCTGCAGGCATCCAGCATCTCTCTGTCTTTCCTCAGGCAGCTGCACTTGAATCAGCTGATCCGCACCAGCGGAGTAGTGACAAGTTGCACAGGGGTCCTGCCTCAGCTCAGCATGGTCAAATACAACTGCAGCAAGTGCAGCTTCATCCTGGGACCCTTTTTCCAGTCCCAGAACCAGGAGGTGAAAGCTGGTTCCTGTCCAGAGTGTCAGTCTCTTGGCCCCTTTGAAATCAACATGGAAGAGGTAAGAGATGTGCTTGCCTAGACAGGGCTGTCTGCCCATCTTGCCCAGGCTGCTGCACTGCCTGTTCCTCCCAGCCCGGCCTTGGCTCCCACCATTCGAACAGGCTTGGTGCCAGGAGAGGAGTCTACTGCTACATCCAGGTGTCTCTGAAGATAGGTCTTGCCTATTTCAGCTCTTAACCTGAATCTGCCTAATTTAGCAGCCAAAAGGCAAGTCATTTACTGCCTCATTTTAAGTGTTTGGGCGGAATCTTTTGCCACAGTCATCTCTGGTACACAGTTACCTATCCTTACTGTAGAAATGCAGACACAGACTGTCCAGCTCTCCTCCTTCCCCAATTAGGTCAGTATTTCCTGATCTGCCAGCTAAGGAAACTAGAGGACAGTAGCAAAATTACTTATATGGAGCTTCTGACTTTCATTCTTTGCTTTGATATCTTTAACCATCACAAGTGGAGCATCTTCCTCCCAGGAACTGGTCCAGTATTTGGGTGGACAAACACTGTGGTGGCTGAAACACAGTGGTGAGATATGGCAAAGTGCTTTCCTATCCCCGTTGTTGTCTATCTCACCCCGGAATTGCTCCTCACAATCTCCAACCTTACATGCCCCTAGTTTTCTAACCAAAGTATAGTAAATCTTTGAATGGACCTTCTCTGGTGAGGTGCCTTTGAAAAGCATCGGCTGTGCTGATGCCTGCCAGACTTGCTGGGTAACTTTTGTTTTGTTGCTGCAGACAGTCTATCAGAACTATCAGCGCATCAAAATCCAGGAGAGCCCTGGGAAGGTAGCTGCTGGGAGGCTGCCCCGCTCCAAGGATGCCATTCTCCTCGCCGATCTGGTTGACAGCTGCAAGCCAGGGGATGAGATTGTGAGTACATTGTTGGACTCAGGTATGGGGTGAGCACAGAGCATTTTTAAACTGTGATGGTGACATCACTGGAACATCTGTGGGGATGTCCTCAGATGCATTTGGGCAGCTACTTTTGAGACTGGTGTCTTAGAATGGAGAGGGGGCTGGTTCGTACTATGCAAGCACTGACATATCATCTCCTGGTTCCCAGGAGCTAACAGGGATCTACCACAACAACTATGACGGCTCCTTGAACACTGCCAACGGGTTCCCAGTGTTTGCAACTGTGATCCTGGCCAACCACATCGCCAAGAAGGACAACAAGCTGGCTATTGGAGAACTGACTGATGAAGATGTGAAAGTGATTGTGGGTCTGTCCAAGGATGAGCAAATTGGGGAGAAGGTGGGTCAGCCTCAGACATCCCTTTTCCTGTTGATAGCTTGCCATCACCTGGCATCTGGATCAGTAAGTGATGAAAGGTGTTGGCTGGCTAAACAGTGGTTAAAGAAACTTTTAGAAATCTCAGTTTTCTCTGAATGGTCTTGCAATCTTCTGTAGCCCTCAGAGAGCTGTTAGAGAGTGAGTTATAGGAGGAAGGAAAAAAGGAAGGAAATAAGAAACTTCCCTTGTGCTTTTGGGGGTCAAATTTTCTGTTCTTCCCTTCTTTCTCTGAGCCTTCCACATCCCAATAGGGCTGGAACATGAGTGAGAGACACTCAGACACTACTTATATCTGACTATTGTTTTGTCTCCCCATATCTTGAAAGCACAGTGGGGGAAGTGTTCTGAGGAGCCAATGCTTGTATTTCCAGTTCCCTTAAGGGGATGTTATTACTTAGCTTAAGCTGTGGTAGAGATCTTAGCTTTGCTTCTCTCTGCATGCTAGGACCTGAATCCAATACTTGAAAGAACAAAGCTCCTGGATTGGTGCATGTTCAACCTCAGTTGGGTCAGGTTTAAGCTCTGTAATACAGGGACTTCACTCTGTTGCCTTGGTCATGCTGTTTTTACATTGCCTGTTGTTCCAAATGGGTGGAGCAGCTTCAACTGAGCCAGGACGTTTTAACGTCAGTAGTCTCCAGCATCAGGCTATTATCAGAATACCCTTGAGAAAATAAGCCAGTTGTTCATAATATTTGACCATGATCACAATTCCTGTGCAGCATAGCCCATCCAGCTACTATCATGTGCAGTGAGTAAGTCTCAAATCAAAGTCTCTAGCTTTGCAACAGCTGATAACAGCCACTGTGGTGTGCTTTGTGTACAACAGGAGTGTGGAGGCAGTGACAGCAGCTTCCAGTGCTAGACTACACAATCTGCCATGCCCCAGCAGCACCATTTTTGTGAAGCACCTTTAGGGGACTCTGGGTGGGTAGTTAAGTTGAAACAGCCCCCTCACCATGGATAATAAAAAACTCTTCAAAGACAGCAGTATTATAAGGGTAACCGTAGATACAGCCCTTTGCTGATTTTCATGCCAAATTCTGCCCAGACTGGGAAATGGTATGCCCTGGACAACTCCTCTGGTTTTCCTTTCAGATTTTTGCCAGCATTGCCCCATCTATTTATGGGCATGAAGACATCAAGAGGGGCTTGGCTTTAGCTCTGTTCGGTGGAGAGCCTAAAAACCCAGGTGGGTGTCACTTGTGTCACTTGGGGCTGCTTCACTCAGCTGAAAGCAAATGGGTCTGGGTTTGTCTGGGTGTTGCAATGAGAGTGGTTAGAGTTGTCTCTGTGTCTTGGTGAAAGACAAAGTAACAGACTGAGGGATATCTGTGATGGAAGTGGCTGCTTTTATCATGCTGAAAAGTCTGGTGTAACAGTAGAAATGCTAAGACTGAAAACAGCTCCTGCTGCAAACCTGGGCAAGTTTTTATCCCTCCTCCTCTAGGAGGTTGTGTTTGATGCCCCTTCAGAGGTTTGACCTTTTGGTCTCCTGATTTGTTGTCATCTCCTTCTTAGAAGAATGTGTTCAGCAAGGTTAGAAATGCTGTTTTACTCATGTGACTGCCTCCAAAGCTGACCTTTTTTCTTCAGCTTCCCTGTAAAGCTTCCCTGCCTACTCTTAGCCTTCCCTTCAGCTTTGTTGTGTTCAGGGCAGGGTTGCTATCAAGCCATGCACTCAGCTGCCAACATGTCTCTCCCATTACTGTTGTAGGTGGCAAACACAAAGTCCGTGGTGACATCAACGTGCTTCTGTGTGGAGACCCCGGTACTGCGAAATCACAGTTTCTTAAATACATAGAGAAGGCATCTAGTAGAGCAATCTTCACCACTGGCCAGGGTGCTTCTGCTGTGGGCCTCACAGCCTATGTCCAGAGGCACCCGGTCAGCAAGGAGTGGACTTTGGAGGCAGGAGCCCTTGTGCTGGCTGACAGAGGTGTCTGCCTGATCGATGAATTTGACAAGGTGAGGCCTAGCTTCATCTCTATGAGAACGATTAGCTGTGGAGGGACCAGCTAGAACCTCTGTGATGAGGAGACGCTATAATTCATGGTGCCTTCTCCCAGCTGACCGAGACTCCTGCAGTTTGCTTAGGCCCTTACTGGTCCACGGTGCAGTTTGCTACTTTTTCAGAGCATTAGGAGCTGATTTGCCTTGGTGTGTTGGGCAATGGGTATAGGCGTAGATTCAGTTTAAGTCATTGTTGCTTTCTCGTAGATGAATGATCAAGATAGGACCAGCATCCATGAAGCCATGGAGCAGCAAAGCATTTCCATCTCCAAAGCAGGCATTGTCACATCCTTGCAAGCCCGCTGCACCGTTATTGCTGCTGCTAATCCCATAGGTAAGTGCTGAGAGACCACAGGACCGCCTCAGGCCTCTAGCGTGAGTCTTGCTGTCATGAGAACTGTGGCACATCTTCCCCTCCCTCTGTCTGGTTTCTTCAGATCAAGCAAGCAGTAAAGTCCCTCTGTGCAGGAGGTCTATGCTTGCTTCAAAGCTTCAGCCCTGCAGCCTGTGTTTGACTTTGAGGTTTATCTCTATGATCTAGGTGGGCGATACGACCCATCGTTAACTTTCTCGGAGAATGTAGACCTGACAGAGCCCATCATCTCTCGATTTGATATCCTGTGCGTGGTGAGAGACACAGTGGACCCTGTGCAGGTACAAGCTGTGCTATTAATCCAGGCCTGTGCTGGGCTTGTGATGCTGCTGTTGGGATGCTCAGCTGTAGTTGTCCACCGAGTTTTGCTATCTGGTGAGTGTCTTCAGTGTCTGTTAGTCCATTGCTCTCTTGTAGGATGAAATGCTTGCCCGGTTCGTTGTTGGCAGCCATGTCAAGCACCACCCAGGTAGCAAGGAGGCAGTGAATGGGGATGCCAATGAGGTCATTCTTCCCAACACATATGGGGTTGAACCCATTCCCCAGGAGATCCTGAGGAAATACATCATCTATGCCAAAGAGAAGGTCCACCCCAAACTCAACCAGATGGACCAGGACAAGGTGGCCCGGATGTACAGTGACCTCAGGAAAGAGTCTATGGTGAGAATATTGAGGAAAGGGGAGAAGAAGTATGTATCTAGTCTGCAAATCAGCCTAAGACTGCTCCAGCATATGTTGACACATACTTGCCATTCCCGTCACAAAAGTCTGTGCGGCTGTTCTGTGAGAGACAGGCAGATCCTGTAGTGTCTGCTGAACAGATGATTCTTCATCTAAATGCAGAGTCTTGCCTGTTGTTGATGTGTGGACTGATGGACTGGACACATGTACTAGTGCCTGCCATGGCAAAGTCCTCTTATTGTCACCCAGTCTGGCAAGCCCACAGGAGATGTTTGCATTCACTCAGACCCATACGTTCCTGGTACATTACAGGGAGCTGTTCTATGTAGAAACACCCTTCTCTTTTGTCTGTGGGATCTCTCAGGCTTGTTTCATGCTCTTTGTGGAAGAGGAATTTGTTGAGGACGGAGGGATGTTTTTGGAGCTTGGGAAAACTATATATTTTCTTTTTTAGTTGGCTTTTTGTTTCTTTAACTCCTCCTAAAAGTTGCTGGAGGAAACGGGATTGCTGTTCCTGGAAGGGCACTAAAAAATGGCCAAGAGGGACCCCACATAGCATCCCCTCGCACTCTGCTGAATTAAAATGTTGAACAGGGGAGCCTGTACCGCTCTGTGCAGAACGTGCCAGCAGGTGGCAGAGCCTCCTTAGCCTGAGAGTCCTCAAAGCTCCAGGAGCAGCTCCCTACTGTATGAAGTAGGTCCTGGGCCAGAAGCCACCTGTCTTGCCCCATGTGTTTTATTCTTCAGTAAGGAGTTGCCTCTTCCTCTCCCCTTAGGCAACCGGCAGCATCCCCATCACAGTGCGTCACATTGAGTCCATGATCCGGATGGCTGAGGCTCATGCCCGCATGCACCTGCGGGACTATGTGGTGGAAGATGACGTCAACATGGCCATCCGGGTGATGCTGGAGAGCTTCATCGACACACAGAAGTTCAGTGTCATGCGGAGCATGCGCAAGGTGGGCACCGGCTAAGCCGAGGGCTGTAGCTGCACCCCAGACCCTCTGGGTTTGACTGCAACCTCCTTGCACTGCCCTGGCTGCAGGACAAGACTCTTCCAGGCTGTGCAGGGGTCTGTCCTGCAGAGTCAGGCTCTGAGCCCGTGTGAATGGTGTACTGTGAGTCTGAAGGCAGTGCTACATGACTGCCCTTCATTAGGCTATGGTGGGGCGATGTTTTTTGGGGGGCTGAGAAGGAAGTGTGCCCTGAGCCTCTGTATCGAAAGCACTGCTGCGTCTCTCTTCTGACGCCTTCCTGCTGTTTTGGCACAGGACTCCCGCTGCTGCTGCTGCTGCCAGGTGATCGAGCCTGAGCAGGCAGTTAGTTTCTTCATGTTTTTTCTAGAGCTCCTCAGGGGACAGTTAACCACAGGGCAGCACTCAGTGTGGTTTAGTGCACAGTCTGCCCTTTTCTCTGAGTGGCAGGGGCTGGCTCCCAACAGCTCTTGGCTGGCCACAGCCTGGCATTTATCCACTCCAAGTGTCTGCCCTCAGTCTGGACGACTCGTGGCCTCTCTCTTTGGCTGCAAACAGCCAGCCAAGTGTGAGCGTCTGCTGGGGAGGCACAGGACAGTCTGGGTTAAGTGAAGCTGCTCTACACCTTCCCCAGGGCCAGCACTCCCATGGCGGCTTCCCAGCCGGGCAGCACACCTCCACAGCAGTGCACTGCCAGCCCCCGAGAGGCTCCAGGGCTGGTGATGAGACCCCCTCCGGAAATTTTTAACGGTTGGAAGAGCAGCCAGCAAAGGAGTGTTGTGGCTGTCACAGGGCTGTGTTTTAACTGCATCTGCAGGTGGCAGCTTGGCATGGCCGAAGTCCCTTAAGAGACACTAAGGGTGCAGGTGACAGCGCTGTCATTTGGTTCCCCTTATGCTCTGTGGGAGGAGGGGGTTGGTTGGTGTTGGGCACGGGAGACGGCAGCGCGTCACTTGGTTCCTGACCCTCTTGGCTCATCTCATCCTCCCAGACATTCTCCCGCTACCTTTCATTCAAGCGAGACAACAATGAGCTGCTGCTGTTCATCCTGAAGCAGCTGGTTGCAGAGCAGGTGATGTACCAGAGAAACCGCTATGGGGCCCAGCAAGACACCATAGAAGTCCCAGAGAAGGACCTGGTGGATAAGGTATGGGCTTATTGTAACAAGCCTTCTCTGGGTTTGGTTCCTGCTCTCTGTCAGCAGCCTCAGAACCAGAGGTGTTCTCAGTCTTCTAACTTCCCGAGTTACAGTACCAGAAAAAAATGGTGTTAATCAATTTAACCCAGAATCAGGACTGTCTCATCTGTCTCTGCTCCTCTCTTCTCTGGGAGTGCCATATTCTTCCCCCTCAGTACTCGTGCACCCCTATAAAGCTTTGGGGTTGGAGTGGTAAAGCCTGCAGTATGGCTGGTGCTTTGCAAATGAATGAGGACACAAGTTCCCTGGCACCTGTGTATGAAGAAGCAAAGAGCAGAAAAATCTTTGCTTATATGAGCTTTCCCAATCCCTCCTGAGGCTCACCCTCCTCCTTAGTGCGTCCTCATCCCAGTCCAGGGTCTGCGCTCCTGGCTCTGCCTTTCTGTGCAATGTATTGACCTTGCTTGGCACTAAAGCAGCATTTGGTTCCCGGGTTGCTGCTTTTCTGTGCCTTGCATCAAATGTGCAGAGTAACTACTTCAAGAGCCACCAGCTTGGTGCTGCCAATGTGTCCATCCCCAGTCAGATGTCTCCTGCAAAACTGTCTCCCACTGGGTGAGGTATTAGGGACTTTTGGATAGTAGTTATGTTCTAGCTCTTGTGGAAGTAAGAGGACAAGCCGAGAGCAGGCAGATGCTGAGCCAGCATGCTCTCTTTGCTCAGCTCAGCTCTGCCAATGCTCCTTTCCTCCTGACCTGCAGTCTCCCCTGCTACTGCAGTTCTGGTTCCTGCTGAGCAGGGCAGAGATTGCTGACTGTCAAATTTTATGCAGCCTCTGCTGTGGAAAACCACATGGTTCTTACCTCTCCCCTCCCTCCTCCTCCTCCCAGGCTCGGCAGATCAACATCCACAACCTCTCTGCCTTCTACGACAGCGAAGTGTTCAAGATGAACAGATTCAGCCGGGATGTGAAGCGGAAGCTGATTGTCCAGCAGTTTTGAGGCTGGCAGCGGAGTCTGCCACATGCTCCTGTGAGATGAGACCTCTGCCTTGCAGCCCTCCCAGGAGCACTACAGAGATCACCATCCAGAGGGACTAAGCTGCACATTCTCTTGTTTGCTTTGTGCCTTTTGGATTAAGGGAGTGCTGAGCTGCTGAAGACCTTGTAAATAGAACAGAGTTAAGTAGTTAAATGCCCAGCCAAGTCTGTTTAGCAACCTTGTTCACTGTTTTGCCTTGTAGCTAAGCACAACAGGGAGAGAATTGCTGGCCACATAGATGGCATGTTTGCTGTTTGTTTGTTGCTAGTTGTTACAGGCTCATCTGCAGGAGCAACGGAGTGGGAGCATTCGAAAAGCATTTGTCTGCCTTATCCACACCCCTTGGATTGCAAGCACTCTCAAGGCTTCTCTTTTCCCATTTCTGGCCACTGTGCAGCCTGTTGGGTGATAACTGAAACTGCTTTCAACTCTCCGTGAACCAGCCAGCCTCTCGGCTCCAAGCCTTTGTGCCTGACACTTGACATTTCCCCAGGTGCCCACATGGGTTGACCTTGTGCTTGGTTTCTGCAAGGAGGGGCTGGCAGAGGAAGATGGGAACTGAAATAAAACGTAACTATTTCTAGTATTAGTGGTGATATGTATGGGCAGTGAAGCTCCTTCGGTACATGCTGGGGAGTGTCCAGAAGCCTTGGAGAAGGGGCTTCCCCTGCCTTACTGGGTGTTATCTTTGTGCAGCTGTCAGCAGATGTGCATTTATGGTTGGATCGAAGTGCTGGCACCTAAACTGAACACCATCTCTCACACCCATTTGTTGAGGGTGAAGTACCTGTGGTGCTGTTTTGGGGAGTAGCAATGGAAGAGCCCTGAGCTGGAGGTGTTCAGGGAGGACAGGATGGGCTCAGTGTTCACAGGCAATTTTCTTACTGTGTGCATTTTGAATACATTTGTTTTTCAGTAGTTTTGTGTTTCTTCCTCTTTTGGGAACTCCTGCAGCCATGGGGGTAAGGAAGAGCGTGTGAGCAACCTGGATGCCGGACCAGCTGCTCGGCGGTTTGTGGGGTTGGGTTTGGGTACAAACACATCCCGTGTTTGCTCTTCAAGTTAGTGGGAACTGCCAGTGCTGGTCTCTCAGCTACTGCACATCTTCACCGTGGATGGATACCAGGACACAGTTGTCCACAGGACCGTGTCATGAACGCTGCCTTTCCCACCAAGGGCCTGCCTGCAGTGGCTCCTTCCCTGTCTTGCCTGCTTTTTGGAGCACTGATCCCTCTGCGGGACTCTCTCATGTAAATGTATCACCTTGAGACTGTCCCATCACAGTACGTATCTCCCACCTCCCTTCCTTTCCCACTCTCCGGTTAGACAGCCTTGATGTCATGTCTTGGCTGCCACTTGGATTCCAGTCTGGGAGAAGCAGTAAACCCTCTCCAAGACACAGCTGAGGTCTGTAGTGAATGTCCTTTGCCTGGCTAGACTTATGGGACCATAAGGCATCTCCAGGCTCCTACTGCCTGGGCTCAAGAGCATTTGTAAGCTGGCTGCTGCAATTCTGCGCTGGCCAAGCAGACATATCCCTGGCTGTTGACACCGTGGGTTTTGTCATGGTGATGCGCGTGCGCGTGTGTCCTCTCAGCCTGGTTGTTACTCGGGAGCTAGCAGTGCTTGAACCCTGCTGGGGGCTTAGCACATGACTCTCAGCCTGAAACTGGCTCCGCATGTTGCCTTTTCTGTCTGCCAGCTCCCCCCTGTGTATTTGTTTAACTGTTTTGGCTGTATTTTTTCCCTTCCCACCGGGTCTCTGTCTACCAGGGCTTTCTGCAGGCAGCCTATAGAGACACTTTCCTGGCATGCCTTCCCTGCCTGAGCTAGCCCTTTTCCCCCTGAATGTGTGCCTGGGTCAGGTGTGTGCTGGGTATGGCAGAGCTGCTGTGTGCCTGGAACCACGTGGTGTGGCTCAGCGTGGTTCTTCAGGGCTGGGCACAGAGCTGTTAGCACCTCACCTCCAAATGCCAGAGGCCATGGGCAGAGGCCATCCCTGGGGAGAGCAACTGCCAGCACTTGCAAGCTGTGCCCAGCTCTGTAGCAGCCCATGTACCTTGCCGGGGAAAGTGCTGGCCCTGAGATAGCAAATGCAGCAGTAACGAGAGATGAAACAAGCTTGTCAAGCAAACTGAACTTGTGTGTTGTGCAGATGAGCACTGGATGTGGGAAGAGAAAGAGGCTTCGTGTCGCACTGGTGAAATACAAAATGCTTCCTAAAAATTTGCAACCTTGTGAAACCTCTGCTATGCCTGTAGTGACCCACACAGAGTTAAATATGTGGCCAAGCATATCACTGCAAACCATGACAGAATACGCAGAAATGGAGTGGGACTCCTGATTTTCCCAGATCCTTGCCCTGCTGCTGGACAGGGCTGTTGACAGTCACCCTTTAGTTTTGTCCTACAACTTACTTCTGCCTCCTGTGCTCTGGTGCCACCTCACTTGGCACACAGCATGAGCAGTGGCAACAGAGAGATGCTATTGTTGGAGTTACTTGTTTGTCGCTTTGCTCACTCTGCCTCCTCCTGAATCCTCAGTACAAAGGCAGTTATGCCCTCCCACCTTGTTGTCTTGCCAGCATCCAGCAGAGCAATGAATTCTTGCAGCTGCGCCCTTGCTAATGTTGGCATCAGCCGCTCAGTGGAGTGTTAATGCCAGACTGAAGGCATGTTCCTCCTCTCGTGGCCACTGAGCTTTTCAGGTTCCCTGGAGCAAGCTTTGGCTGTTGACAGCATCAGGTGTCTGGTCTGGACAGGGGTGCAAACAGGGGTGAAAACAGATGCCGCTTTGAACAGGGACTGCCTTGCCAGGGGGCATGTTCCAGCTGAACATAGCAAGGATTTTACTGCAGGGCTCTGGAGATGGGCAAGCCAAGCCGCGGTCTCATGAAACGAGGAGTTGCTCCCCTGACAACCTTGAGTTTGTCCAAGCTTGAGCACTTGGCTTCTCACTGCTGTGATTCGAACATTGCACAGTGCCTCTGACAACCTGGGGCAAAAGCAAGAGTCTTGGGGAGGTGAGGTTTGTCCACAACAGGCTGTGCCTGGGCTCAGATGGAAGATGAAGAGGGTGCTCCTTGCAAAGCACACAGGGGTTTGTGAATCCCCACAGTGTCGCTTCTAGTGGTCGTTTTCCCCTTGGGACTGTAGTTGTTGGCAAATGCTGGGTGAAGCTGGCTTGGAAGAGCATCTTGATTTGAAAAGTGCATGATGGGCCAGATCCTGATCCAGTTTCATTTGAACATGCCATGTGCACACTCCTGAGAGAACGGCATGGCTCTCTGCATCTCATAAAAAGCTGTTTGACCTTAGCCCAGCACGAAGCGTATATATATACACACACATACAAACAATGCATACATGCCTGTTTGGGGTACATGAGCAGGTGCCTGCAGATAACCAGCTAACACGTGAGAGTATGTGATCTGGGAAAATGGAGGAAACAAGCCCTGTACCCTTCCTGCAAGCTCTTTCCTACCTTCTGACAGGGTTTAGAGTCTTGATAGCTTCTGCCTTTATTGTGATCATAAACCAACACACTACATCTGCAAGTCCTGGGTTGTATCCAGCGTGCTAGTGGCTGTTTCTGAGTCAGGGAAGTTCTACCTCCAGTAATACATTTATTTTTCCTCAAATTAATGCCAATGCCACTTGGAAAAATTAGCATATGCAGCATTTCTGGACCAGCAGTGTTTCGCTTTCTGCCATGCCAGACCTTGACTGGAACCTGCTCTGTCCATCTCCTCTGAGTTTACTAAAGGGCTGTCTGGAAACTGGTTGACAAGAACTTTCCCAGTGTAACTGTGCTCAAGATGTAGCAGTTGTGTTGGGTAGTGTCATCTTCCTGTCCTAGAGGAGACCAACCAGCTGCAGTTCAACCAGGAGGGCCATTTCAGGTGCTTATGGCTCTGTCCTTGTTGACCTCAACTCACCCAAATATCTGAATTCCAGCATGTGATTGCTGAGCTGTGAAGACAGTATGGGAATATGCTTACAGATGTGTATCTACAGATACAGGTGAGTCACTGCAGACAGCTACCCCTCATGCCATGCTGCAGGGAGGATGCACTCTGAACCTCCTAGTATTTTTCCATCTCCTAAAATACTTTTCCACTTAACAAGGCACAGCCAAAATTGGATCAGGCTTCTGTATTTTGCATCTATTATGCAGTTCTTGCTGCTGTGACTGATTTAATGTCTCCATTATCATGGAGCACTGGTCTGCCAACGACTCCAGCCATCCAGCATGCTCCTCGGCCACAACTAAATGTCTGTGAGGAGCCTCAAGGGGCTGCTGAGCATTGCATCTTTAGAGCAAAAGCTCTTGGAAGGGGGTTGTGCTCCTTTCTGCTCATCTTGCAAGTCACTTGCCTCTAAAGGCAAGGTGAAGCTGGGGGTTGGAACCCAGGGGAAGTGCCAAGTTTCTTTTCTGGGTTATCTAGTGCTCAAGGAGATCTGAAAGTAACTGTCCTGTGTAAAGATGCTGAGGAACTTCAGTCCCATCAAACCATGTGGAAACGTGTAGGAATGCCAGTAGTCCCTGTGAGCCAGTGCGTGGCTCTCCTTAGAGTCAACAGACACCAGCCCTCTTCAGATACAGGCTGCTCCTTCTGCTCTGAAGATACGCACATCCGAGCTTAGCCACCTATTAAAGAACCAGGAGTTTCTCTAAAGGTAACTATTATGCTTTTCAGTTTAGTAAGGAAAGGCATAAACCACCTCTGGGTTCTTCCTAGCAAAGATACTTTGCTCATTGAGGGGTAGAAACTCCAGTTTCTCAAGTCACTGTGCAAGGAGAGAGGCTTATGTTGTCAGGGCCCTCAGCGTACTAATAGGCCTTAATTGCTGTAATCAGGCTCACCTGGGGCCTCTACCAACACCCATGGCCCAGGTGCTCTATTTAAGCTCAGCTTGGGGCCTTCAGTTCCTGTTTGAGCTATGAGGTGGGAGTACTAGTTTCTGGTTTGTTGTGCTTGGTCACAGTCCTTATTGCTTTGGGCTGTGACCCATGAACTGCCCTCCTGACCTGACCTTAGTCCTCTTCTACTGCTATGGAGCTGTTAAGTGATTGCTGGATGGCGTCTGACCATGGTTGCCATCAGCAGACCTTGACTCTGACCTACAGACTGACTTCCTGGTTTGATGTTGGACCAGCTTCATCACCATGAGCTTCTCTGAGGATCTGGACATCTGGGTGCTATCCCTGAGCTGCTCTGCTCATCTGCCTTGGGTACTCACGGGGCCCTGTCCTGCTGGCTGTTATTGTGCTCAGCTCCCTGATGTGTGCTCCTCAAACACTGCATAACAAGGGCTTGGCAGTCACTTATTAGGGCTCAGGTCATACCTCTAAAACAGGCAGAACTAAGACCAAACCTCCTGCACCTTGTTGCTGACCTCCTGGCTTTACTGGGCTTTAGCCTACTTATCCTTCTGCCCTGGTAAAAAGCTTCAGAAGGTCTGAGGTTTGCCTGCCCTTATGACATCTACTTTTCTGCATTTCTGCAGATTTTCTATCCCTTCCAGAAGGGCATTTGGTCTCTGCTTAGGATGTGAGTTGATGAGCTCGACACAGAGATAAGGGGGGTTCTCCAAGCTGTGCTGTACAGAAGCCCAGCTTAAATGATGTGAATAATCCATGAGAGGTGTAGTCCTTTCTCCTTCCTGGCTGGGAGCTCAGTAGTCATGCCTCATGCAAGTGGAAGGCTGTGAGCATCCCTCTGCATGCTAGTCCAACAGAGTGATGTGACTGGGTTGCTATTCCTCTCCAGTGAGGAGCCCTGCACTAGGAGGAAACCTGCATGAGCTTTCAGCTGGAGAGCTGTCTGCTTCCTTGCCCCAGGTGGCTCTGTTAAAGGTTATTCTGGCCCCTTAATCAAATTCAATATAGCTCTGTTTTCCTCTGCCCTCTAGGAGTCCGCTGAGGTTTGCTGTCAGAGCCTCCTGCAGGAGAATGGCATGGCTATTAATGCAGCAATCAACTTCGCTTTAGCAAGGAGAGAAATGTAAAGCTTCGGGGATGGGAGGCAGCAGGGGCACGTGAACACTGGAGAAGTAAAGCACAACTTGTCATTGCTCTTCTGCTGCACCTTTGGGCAGGGGATGGGAAACAAGCAGGGCTGGTAACAGCACTGCCACAGGTGGGCAGTGTGCCCTCCCCGAAGGGGAGCAAGCTGATGCAGAGAGATGAAGAAAGGCTTAAAGTGATACAGGAGATCTTGCTCCTGGGCTCTAAATAGAGCAGATTCTGTTCCCTCCTAATAACAGCATATTCTGGAAGGTATTAACTGCTCCAGGTCACTCCTCTCAAAGTGTTTATTATACGTCTTCCCCAGCAGGATTTCGGATGAGGGCAGAAACTGTGCATTTTGCCCAGAGAATGGCTGCGTGCCTGGGCTATCCAGCAATAGAGTGGGTACCTGCCCCTGCTTGGTACAGTCAAAACGTTTCACAGTGTCCCAGCATTAAAAAGGCTAAGTCAGCAAATAAGCTTATATAAAGCTTGTCAGAGGCTCTGAAGTAAATTCACGTATGCTGGAACAAGGGAGAGGTTAAATCTTTCCTTGTGCCTAGGGAAGGAGGGGTAGGGCAGGGGAATTCTCAAGCTTTCCTCTTATGTGGGGATGAGATGCCAAAGGGCTGCACAGCTTCATAGAAGATGGAGTTAAATTGCATGGTGTGCCACAAGCCTGCTGTGTCACCCAGTCTCTGTCCCAAAGAGCCAGCAATCGAGGTAATGGGACAGAGTCCGAGAGTAGGTTTTTTCCTTCTGATCTAAGAATGGGCACAGATCACCTTCTGTTGTCTGGACAATTGTCAGTCTGCAAAGGAAGAAGGGTTAAACCCTTTTCCTGGTACTAGTGACATCTTGCCTTTTCTAACACTGCAAGAACTTAACATCTGACTGCTCATTTGTTTTGCTTATTGTTTACTTTCTTGCTCTGCTGAGCAAGGGCAATAGATCACTTTCACCTTTGTAGGTGAATTCAGTTTTGCTGTATTTAGGAGAATAAAACATCTCACCAGCATATTGCAAGTTAATGTGTTACTTTTTTTTTTTTTTTAATCTGGAGTTTCAAAATAAGTTACATTTCTGTTGAGATTAGACTTTGTGGTTAATTTCTTTTAGATTAACAAATCCTAGGCACCAAATTCTTTCCCTTAGCTATCACCTCATTCCTCTACCTCAGTAGTATTTGTTTGCAAGTATCTTGGAACAAAATGTGACCCTTAAATTGAAATCGGAAAGCTGGCTGAATTTCCTGAAGGCAAAAGCTGTTATGGTAACTTACAGGGGGAGACAGCAGAAGGATTTTCAGTTTTGCCAGCCTAAAATACATGCTTGCTTTCTGATCCTGCCTTACAGACCTAACTGTGAAATTGAACAATTTTGGGGAAGAACAGAAAAGCGCAGATAATGTTAATACCGAGAAAAACTTCTGAACAGCTTTGAAGCAGCTATAAAAAAGCATTTACTGCAATTGCAAAGCCCCTTTTACCAGTGCTCTGAACATCGTTGGAGAATGTACACCAGGTAGGGAGGCTGGAGAAGATCAAATGAGAAATGACAAGCCTTTGACTGTAAAGCTGTCAATACCTCAGAGCCAAGCCAGCCATACCTATTCCAGGGAGTGTAAAATGAAAACACGAGGGCTGTCCTGGGTTTAAGTTCATGCTGTTTTTAAAGAGAACTGGTGTTGCCCATCCCTGCTGGCTGTTTTCTGCTCTGCTGGCAGCGCTGACCTGGCTGATCAATGTTGCCACCAGATTTATTTGATTTTCTTGCCTAAGATGTATCTTTTCCTTTCAGATTCCCTCTTTGTTGCTCAGTCTGAGATTGATGTGTAATGTCAAAATAAATCTAGGGAGCGCCATGAGCCTCATAGAAAGTGTGCTCACTGCCATGCCTGTGTGGTTTCCTTCTCTCTGATTCGAGGCTGTGTAATACATGAGGGTGTTTTTGCGCTTGCTTTGATGTGATTAGGCTGCTTCAGACACTGAATTCAGTTTCCAAGATTTGGGAGCTGGATGTGGCAGGGTCAGGAGATCTGAAAGGCTTTTAGTTACCCACTTGTAGTAAGCCACCTGCATGCTAAGACAGCCAAATTACCAGCAACAAAGTGAAAAATTACAAAAGCATTCATTAAATGCCATGCCTGGACTAGAATCTGAGTGCACTGGAGTGTTTTTATCTCATCTAATGGGTAAACGACAGCTCGGTAGTTCCTGCTGCATTTCCTGCTTGATGGGGGTTGAGGGCTGCATTGATTCTGGGATAAAAAGGACTTTCAGAGCACTGGAAGGATGTGGTCCAAAAGAAGCCAAAAGCGAGTACTTTGGTTCAAGCCTGTTGGCTTTGCCTTGCCGCGCTGGGTAACGGGTGCAGCCAGTCTGTTACCTGCCCTCGTAACACTCGGGGTAGCTGCTGCATGGGAGCAGATGATGGAAGGAAAGAGCTGGCAAAAAGAGGCAGGCAATTGCACAAAGGGGTGACACATGCCAGCATTGGTCTGGTAGGAGCTGTAAAGGTCAGTATTGATAATACCGAGTACCCTCGGCTGGCTGTTTGATTCACTAGAGGGTTCAGCAGGCTTTGGCACATGACGCCTTTCTTTAGTTGTTGAAAATGAGCAAGTTCATGCCAGAAAAAAATACCATCAATATTTTTTCACTCTTCAACAACAACAAAAAAGGTTCAATTCTTACAGAAAAAAAAAGACTCTGGAGTATTTTTAATGAACGCTTATTTGAGGAATAAGAATGTTTGAATTTAAAATCCTGATCACCCTCAGACCTACATCCCGTCGTCTCAGCGACATGCCATATGGGAGAAGTAGAGCACTGGGCACCCAGTGCAAGCTTTGCAAGTGCAAAGACACTTGGTGAGGCCATGGCAGCAGGGCTGTTTCCTCACTCAGAGCTTGTGATGTTGGATTTTAGCATCTCCTGCCCTCCTAGAGTTGTGTGACAAGAAAGTTGTTTTGAAACCAAAGAAAAAGGCTCCTAGCTGCTCCTGTTGAGGAAAGCTTGAAAACATGAGTGGAAGGGCCTAACAGGAAGGGACAAATACATTTTTTGGTCCTTTGGCTTGGAGTCATACCATTTTTGCAGCCTTGTGATGCTTGGGGCTTGACCAGGTCTCTCGAATATTTGGCCGGGGCGGGATGGGGAGTTGCACAGTTCCTCTGAGATGGCACACGCTGGAGGCTGTGAGAGGGAAGCGAGAAGGCTGCAGCTCATCCAGCTGGCGAGAGGGGCTGAAGCACAGGGAGCTGGCAGGTGTTCCCCCTCAACTGCCGTGGTATTACAGGACCTGTTGAGCCTTATTTCTTGGACACCTGTCTCTCAAAGACCTTGCTTGAGTCATTTACTGTAATGTTGTGCCCTGAGGCCACTAAAGGTGTGTTTAATTTGAAATTGAATGTAATTGGAGCAGTTGACCTTGTTGCTGTAATGATTTTCAGCATGATAATTCAGCATGTTTCTTTGCTGTGCACCAAAACAGAGAACAGCTCCAAGAGCTACAAATCCAGGACCTGCTGCACTATAAAATATTTCCTTTTTTTTTTTTTTTACAGATGCAGCAGTTTGCACAACAGTCTTCACAGAAGGGCACGAAGAAAGGGGCATCAGTTGAATTAGTATCACTGTGACAGTCTCAGATATGGTGGTGACACCACAGAATGGTTTCCCCAGCAGAAGTCGGAGCAGGTGTCCCTGCTAGGGCAGAGGCTCCACCGCAGACCCAGCTTCAGATAAAGGATGCAGCCCTCCAAGCCCCAGGCTGCAGTGAGTCCCTGTTACTTCTCTGTGGTGCCAGGAGAAATGGCCCTCTGTCCTGCAGGAGGTGTGCTCTCTTGGAGGAGCTGTGCCACCAAGTCTAGGAGGTACAGGAGGAGATGAGCAGGCTGCACAGCTTCAAAGAAGATGAAGGAAGATAGACAGGATCTTTTCTGAGACAAAACAGCTCAAAGAGCTCCCAACCCCCACTGAAGTAGGGAAGCAGGCAGTGTCCACCCCTAATATTAAGGTAAGTGCAACCTCTAGAGAAGGTGAAGGATGGAAGCTTCTGACGCCAAGAGGAAGGCTCCTGCTCCCCCTAAGGACTTACAACTACAAAATAATTTCACCTCCCTCAACACTGAAGAGGAGCCAGATGTGCTCCACCCCGATATCTGCTGGAGCGACAACACAGCAGGACATAAGCAATCCAGGAGTTTCCTGGAGCATATTGACAATAACTTCCTCCTCCAAGTGATAAAGGAGCCAAGGAGAAGAGATGCTCTGCTGGACCTCATACTCACCAACAGTGAGGGGCTCACTGGGGATGTGAAGGTCAAAGGCAGCCTTGGCTGCAGTGACCAGATGGTGGAGTTAAAGCTCCTAAGGGGAGGAAGGAGGGTAAAAAGAAAGCTCACATCCCTGGACTTCAGGATAGCGGACTTTGGCCTCTTCAGAGATCTTGGGCTCTTCAAAAAGCACCCATGAGTGCAGAGGGAGCTGGCAAGTGTCATTGCAAGGCCACTGTCAGTAATCTTTGATAGATCATTGTGACTGGGAGAAGTCCCCAAAGACTGAAGGAAAGCAAATGTCACCCCTATCTTTAAGAAGGGCAAGGAGGAGGACCCAGGGAACTACAGGCCAGTCACCTCCACCTTGATCCCTGGGTGGGAAGGGGATGGAGCAGCTAATCCTGGAAACCATTTCCAGACACATGAACAACAAGAAAATCATCAGGAGTAGTCAGCATGGCTTCACCAAAGAGAAGTCATGCTTGAGCAACTTGATGAGCTCCTACAATGAAATGACTGGCTTGGTAGATGAGGGGAGAGCAGTGGATATTGTCTACCTGGACTTCAGGAAGGCCTTTGGCACTGTGTGCCACAACATCCTCATAGACAAGCTGGTGAAGTATGGCTGGATGAGCAGATAGTGGATTGAAAGCTGGCTGAATGGCCCAGAGGACGGTGGCACAAAGTCTAGTTGAAGGCCAGTAACTAGCTGTGTACCCCAGGAGTCAATAGTGGGTCCAGTCCTGTTTAACATTTTCATTAATGGTCTGGATGATGGGGCAGAATGTACCCTCAGCAAGTTTGCTGATGACACAAAACTGGGAGGAATGGCTGATAAACCAGAGGGTCATGCTGCCATCCAGAAGGACGTTGACAGGCTGGAGAAATGTGCTGACAGAAACATCGTGAAGTTCAACAAGACATTCAAAGTGCTGCACCTTGGGAGGAACAATCTGTATGCTGGGGGCCACCCAGCTGGAAAGCAGCTTGGCAGAAAAGGACCTGGAGGTCGTGGTGTACACCAAATTGAACGTGAGCCAGCCACGTGCCTTTGCCACAAAGAAGGCTAATGGTATCCTGGGCTGCATCAGGCAAAGTATTGCCAGCAGGCTGAGGGAGGTGATCCTTCTCCTCTACTCAGTGCTCTTGAGGCCACACCTGAAGTGCTGTGTCCGGTGCTGGGATCCCCAGTAAGAGAGACATGGACGTATTGGAGACAGTCCAACAAAGGGCCACAAAGATGATTAAGGGACCGGAATGTCTCATGTATGAGATAAAGGTGAGAGAGCTGTGACTGTTTTTTAGCCTGAAGAAGAGAAGGCTCGGGGCAGATCTTACCAATGTATGTAAGTACCTGAAGGGAGGGTGCAAAGAAGATGGAGCCAGGCTCTTTCCAGTGGTGCCCAGTGACAGGACCAGAGGCAGTGGGCACAAACTGAAACACAGGAGGTTCCCTCTGGACATCAGGAAACACTTTTTTTAGGGTGTTTAGCAAGGATGACTGAGCACCGGCACAGACGGCCTGGAGAGGTTGTGGAGTCTCCAACCTTGGAGACACTCAAAAGCCATCTGGTCATGGACCCGGGCAACTGGCTATAGGTAACCTGCTTGAGCAGGGAGGTTGGACCAGATGACCTCCAGAGGTCGGCAAAAGAAGTTGCCCTGGGGGGGAAGGTTTTCTAGGTTATGAAGTGGGGCGGTAGCTGAGGGGTGAGGGAGACGCAGTGGCTCTGTGGCCCGTGGGCAACGGAGGAAAGGTCAGAAGAGGGATGTTAAGGGCCTTTGGTCTGGAGACCGTTCCTGTCAGAGCCCCCATGATCCGGCCGACAGGCAGCTGCCTTCCCGCCGGGGCTTTGCTCCTGCCCCCGCCTCGCCCGGCGGAGGGGGGCGTCGCCTGCCGGCGGGGTTCGGCGGCTCCCGCCTTCCCGCCGCGGGGGCTGATCACCCACCGCCGGCGCATGCAGCCGCGCCGCC
>NW_010972438.1:13214198-13247615 GCF_000737465.1 Haliaeetus leucocephalus
GGGCAGCGGGTGGGTGTCGGTCCCCTCCCCGGGCACCGGAGCGACCCCGAGCACCGGGACCCCCGGCGGGGGGTGGGTCTGTCCCCCCTCCCCTCAAGCCCGGGGAACGGCGGCCTGCGATGGGTCCAGTTCCCCGGGACACCGGGACCTTTGCGGGAGGCAGGTCGCCATCAGCCCCCCGCCCCGCAAGCGCCGTTGACTCCCGGGTACCGGGACCTGTGTCGGGTCCCCGTCTCCCACCCCGGAGCTCTCCCTGGGTACCGGTCACTGCCCCCCACCCGGGTATCAGAGCTCTCTGGAGTGGCCGGTCTCTGTCCCGGCGGGTGACAGGAGACCCACGGGCTCCCGGCACGGGGGGCTGGATTCACGTGGGTTTCACTCCGCAGGGAAGTGGGGGGGGGGGCTCAACCGGGGGTCTCCTGCCTCAGAGAGGGGGTACGCAGCGCTGGTCCCTGCAGGGACCCCGCACGCCGTGTCCAGCACCGACAGCGCTTGCGGTGTGGGGAGAGGATGGACGTCGCCCTGGACGGGGCATGCTGCCCGCCGCGGCGCTTCGGCAGGGTAGACCCTGCTACGGCAGGGCTGCCCCAAAACCGCCCTCTCATGTATTGATGGCTTCGTCTGGCATCGTGGTAATTTTGCTAACTACCGCGAAACTGGCACAAAGGAAGGGGGAACCACAAATTGCTCTGTGTTTCCCCAAGAGCCTGCTCTTGAAATTTGGAGGAGAGGTAGGGTGCTAGGGAAAGGCAATTAAGTGCGGGAATAATTATACTCGGAATAGTTATGAAGACTCTGCTTCTATTTTTAAATAGTCTGGGGAAATTTCCCAACAAAGGGATCCCCCCAAAGACCTGTGAGGCTGAGATTGCCCTCTCCCTCCCTACCCCCATCCCTTTTGTACAGAAATCTGGTTAGTGTGGAACAGGAGTTTTGAACGGGGACATTTAAAGAGTGGGGGAGTCTTTGTCTTGAGTCATTCTGGCTGGGAGGGAAGGGCTGATTTCCCAACCAGTCTCTGTCTTCCTGCACAACCGAGCTGTGACACGGTGATATCCAGCCCCCCTGGCACGTCTCTCATTACCCCAATCTCCCAAAAATGTTCATGGGGGAATGTGTCATCTGTGGAGCCGCTCTGTCCATGAGCTGTATGTACAGTGCCTCACCCCTGTTGTCTGAGGCTCCCTAAAGAGAAGGGATAAAGCCTTTTAGGTTTGCCAACAATAGTGAGCTTAAAGAGCAAAATGGATCAGAAAACCTGTTGGGGTTTTGTGCCAATGCTCTGTGGCACAGAAGCAATAAGCCTTTCCAGAGCTGAGCAGGGAGCCAGTTTTGTGGCTTCTTCCAGGCAGGTTGTCCACATTAGGGAAAACTCAGGCACCGCTGGGAAAGGTTCTTTAGCTGCATCTCACCAGGAGACCTGTGTCCCCAGATTGAGCCAGACCTCCACCTCCTCCACAGAGGAGGGCAAGGTGCATGGGGGGAACTGCCATATTCCCACCCTGCCAATCTGCTGGTGAGGGTTGGCCCCATCCCCATCGCTTGAAAGCTACACGTGCTCTGTGGAGGAAGGAGACGGACCTTGCGGTGGTTTTAAAATCTAGCGGCCAAAAGGACCACAGCTGATACTGCTGTGCTGAAGGAAGGGTATGTTTCCTATTCTGCTGAGGCTGCTGGAAACTTTCTAGTATTACTGTCCAGCTGGTGATGATATGGAGGATTTGGGTCCTTGGATTTCCCTGTGATCCCCTCTGCTAGCAGGGAGAGGCGTAGGGGTAGGAGGTGAGTGGCAGCTCTGAGGGACAGCTCAGTTCCTAATCTAGTGAAATTGGTAATCCTGGTGGGTTGTGGCAGCTCTGGGGGGCTGGACTCAATTGGCCAGGCATCTCCGGACACCTGGACTCCTACCTAGATGGGAGGTCAGAAGTGGAGATGCAGACTGCTGGGAATTTATAAGTCAAGCCCTGTTTTGGCTAGTAGCTTTGCTCGGTGGTTTAGGATCTGTTCCAGCCTGGAATAATTCAGTGCACTCCGGCCTTGCTCCACCAGTCCCACAGGACAGGAATAGTTAAAACCTGAGAGAGCTGGAGGGACTGAGTGCAATTCCCCATGTGCTTCCCAGGATCAGGAGCCTCCACAGGCCTGCAGGATGGGCTGAAACAGGACGTGTGCCTTGTTGGGGTCCCATCAGACTTCTGGGCAACACAGGTCTGCTGACAGAGCGTGGAAATATCTCTCCAGGCTCTAGGAGCCCCTTTGCTTTTGCAAGTAGGAAAATGATGTGGTTAAAAGCAAGGGAGAAGGGAAGGAATTGGTCTCTTGCCTCTTGTTGTCTCCCCAGGTGCTTGTCTGCATGTGGGCTATTTAAGGTTGTTTTTTTTCCCTTCTGCCTGCTTAGAAGATTCCTTGTTAGCATTGTGTGAATGAGCCCGAGATGAGGCAGTATAAATCAGGATGGATGAAAATTCCCTGTAGTCAGTTTTTCCTTGGCCTCTTCGGTGCCATAAGGAAATGTTCATTTAATTATATGCATCAGGGGTAGAAATAACTACATTAAGCCCTCAAGGGGAAGCTGCCAGCGATGAGCTGCAGATCAGAGCGCACAAAAGTTTTTCCTCTTGCTCAGTGTGGGAAGAAGCTCCGGCATTTTGTGGGTACCTGAGTGAGCAGCAGCAGCAATGGCAGCCCTGCTGCAGGCCCAGGGGAGAGGGGCTGTGGGGAAGGTGCATCACGGCCCGCAGCTGGCGGTCGGGTGAACTTGCTTCCCGTTCTCACTGGCTATTGAAACACGTAATCCCAAAAGAATGGAGAGAGGCTATTTGTCAGCCACACGAGTGCAGCCCGCACAGAGGCAAAGCAAACACGTGCGTTGGTTTGTTCAGAGGGCCAGGGGTGCTGGCAAGGAAGATACGCCCTGCTGGGGCTCAGATCAGCCCCCCGCTGTCCGTGTGCCTGGTTAAGCCCCATTGTGGTTACCAGGGTTTGGATGTACATTCTTGTTTTGGGGATAATTTTTTGCTGTTGGGAAGCCAGCTTTGCAGCCCTCCTTCTATGTGACAAGTGCAACCACTCTCGGCTCTTCCTGTCCTGCCTGATGTGTTGTGAAGGTAGTCAGGACCCGTATGTGTGCCCCAGGACTACCTTTGCCTGAGCTTTTTTTTTTGCCTAGGATGCATGAGGTTGTGTGCAGAGTGGAGCCTCTTGAGGGTGAGACTGCTGTGTGGCATGCCAGCACATGGCAGGGTGGTCGTCACTGCTCTGCTGCAGGGGCAAAGGAATCTGTGGGCTGTGGTTTTTCTCTTAGATCAGTGGCTTTCATCCTGTGGTCTGTTAACCCCTGGGACCTGTGGGCTGCTTTGAGGAGGCCTAGGAAAGGTAAGTGAGGAAAGAAAATTCACTTCTGCTGTATACAACTGTCTGCCCGATGCTTTTCCCCAGGGGCTGCATCTTCTCCCTGCTCCCCGCCCTGCCGCCGAGCTGGGAACTGCCACTGTCGATAGCGAGAAGCGCGGAGGAGAGCAGACGTTGCGGCAGCAGAGGAGGGAGGTGTGAAGGCTACGAGACGATCTGGGGAGGGAGCGAAGGCAAACAGTCTGGGAGACTGAAACCAAGCAAGATTGTGACTGCCAGCATGAATGGTTGAGCGAAGGGGGAAGGACAGACAAGCTTGTCTGAGTTGCCATGACCTGCTTGCGTGGAGTCTCTTCTGTGGAGATGGGTAGTGGTGGTTAGAGCAGTCCTGATGTTACTGATCATAATGACAGGAGACCTGACTCTTTTCAGTGCTGAGATGAAGATGCCTGGCACCCCTGGAGGTCAGGCCCCTGGTGCACATATGTTGACAAAGGGCACATCTGCAATTATCTGCAAAAGTAGGTGCATCCTCTGGTAGTCCCTTGCCATTTCCCGTGGATATACCTGGGTCTGCGTGCTTTAGCTGTTCTCTGATGAAATGCCAAGGGACCAAATGTTGGCAGTCCTTTGCAAGGTAGCACCCACTCAGTACGTGCAGACATGCACACCCTGTAGCCTGGTGTTTGAGCTCTCTGATTATGCTAGCTGTAAAGATCTGTAAAAGCTTAAAGATGCTGGCACAGCTATTGCGTGCTCTAGGATCTCCCTCTAAAGAGTTGTCTCATTCCAAGGGCTTCTTCAGTTGTGCCTTGTCCCGCTTGTTGGTGCAGGTTGGTAAGTGTATGTACTTCCCACAGCCCCCGAATGCTTTTCCTATTGCTTTGTAAAATGTACTGGGCCATGGGAGGGCGGATGGTTTTAGAGGGACACTCGGTGAGGGACCTCATTACTGGCAGTACCAGAGGAGGATGGCAGTTTGATCTTGTTTTCTGAAGCCCTAATTGGAAATGATCTCAGAGATTAGGGACCTGGCTGGATTTGTAAGTGGTCTGCTGCAGTGTGAGAGAGCAGCAATAAGGTCGTGTGTGAGCTGGACTGGGAGAGGTCTCTTAGGTGGAGCGTCCCAGCACAGGTATGGTCCGTAACTCTGAACTGGCACCAGAAGGACTTGGTCTGATACGCGGTCATCCTGTATGCTTCCTTGTGCAAGCTATGGAGGGTCTGGGGTGCAGAGACTCCAGGTGAGTGTGAGGGAATCAGCTTGGGCATCCCTCAGCTGAAAAACATTTTTCTTTTCTTCCTCCACTGTCTGTGTTTGGGATCCTTTTTTGTTATTTAAATTACGCTGTGTTTTGTTATGTTCTGGAAGTGGTTTGTGCTGTTGGCCCTGGGGCCTCTCTCCTCTCTGCCCTTGGGCCTTGCTCCCTGGCTTTTCCAGGCACGGTGGTCTGGGGGAGGGAGTATCCCTGGCAGATGCTTCCCTCATCTGGTCATTGTGTTTCTGTCCTAACCGATTATCAGTAAATGACCCATTCCTGACCCAGCTCTCCTAGGAAATAACATTGTTGGGTAACTCCTGGGTTTGGGCTGAGCTTGAAAGGAAGGTCAACGGTAGCAAGGCCAGATGGACATTGTTGCGGCTGCTGCATTGGCAATACCGAGATGCTCTGACCCCCCTCCCTGGTACCCATTGTGTAACTGCGCTTGGGTGGTGTTGTACAGGCCCTGCTAGTTGGTGGTAAGAGACAGGTAAGTCAGAGCACTCCAGGCAAGTGCTCTTCCCTTCAGCAGGCTGATCCTACCTCTGTGGCACTGTGGTGTAGCCACAGCATACAGGAAGGAGAGGTAAAAGCCAACCTTCAGTTGGGTAAACTGAAGGGCAAACCAGCCCCTCTGTAAGTCAAGCCAGTGTGATGACATCTTAAGGGATGTTTGTGTGTTTCCTTGGAGAGAAAATTGAAGTTAGCCTGTTGTTTATTAAAAAGCAAGAAGATTTTAAAGGTTGTTTGACAGTCACAGCCAGATTCCATTTCATCTCCCCAAATCCCTCCTCTCATTTCAGCTGGATACAGAAACGACTTATTTCCTCTTTCACTTCTAGTACTATTCAATAGGCCAGTTGGGAGCTTTTAAACAGCTGCCCTGTCCTGTGAAGAGGTGGCTTGCCTTGTGGCAAAGGGATAAAGTGGTTCTTGGTCAGCTAATGTAGAAAATACTTCGGGGTTCTTTTAGAATCATTTAGAAATCTGAAACTGCTCTTATTCACAGCAGTTTGGGAGAGAGATGGCAGATGTTCTTTCCTCAGATTTTTTTTTTTTCTGCTGTTGAGCAAAACTCCCCCATCTGCCTTGTCCAGGGCTGTTGCATAGAATCCTATGCTGAGCTGAACAGAGCAAGATTTGCCACTTTGACTTGGAACTGTTTTCTGAGGGAACAGTGGGGTCAGCAACTAGGAAACTCATTTCATCTGTGTGTCCTCCTGGCTAGCTCTTTTCTAGTGGCCTTGGAAAGGTAATACTGCAGTATTATTCCTTGTTGCTGAAATCACCCCATTCTGCTCCTTACAGAGGTGAAACATCTTTTGCAAGGTCAGTGTTACCTCCACATGTCGCCTTTGTGGGTACTAGCAGCTGGAGAGCTTGCAGCCAGTGCGGGAGCTCCCATGCTGGTTTTGGTGCTCTCTCTCTGCCTTTGTTCCCTCTCCCCCCTCCACCTACCTCTCCCACTTTCTCTTCTTTCTCGCCCCTCCTCTGTCTGATCTGGAGAGGGTTTTTCTTCCCATGCTCACAGCCCTGCCATTTCCCCGAAGGCTGCCTGCCCTCTTTAGCATGCAGAGCCTCATCTCCTCCAGGTTACGCAGAGGTGCCGCAAAAATAGAAATGAGAGACAAACGCCCCATTGAAGCAGCTGGCGAGCCCTGGCTCTGTTCCCTGCTCCCTCCCATCTACAGTCGCAGGGCTTTATTCGTTTGTGTTTCTGTATTCTTATCGCTTGATCTGCTTTTTAGAATACAGATTTGGGAGACTGATGGCTGATAGAAGTCATCTAATCCTCTTCCCTGTCCTAGGAGGAAAGTGGCTAGCCACTGATGTCTTGGGCGTTAGATTTCCTCTCTCGGCTGTGCTTTCCTGCCTCCCAGCTCAGCTCGTGCTTTGATTCTTTCTTTGCCTTGGAGTCGACAGCTGCATTGAGCTCCTTTATGAGATGCTTGGGAGAGAGGGGGAAGGTGGCAAATCTTGGGTCTGCTGTTTGGCACCCGAAGCCTCTGAGTTTTTGCTGCTGGTGCAAAAGGTATGAAGTGGTGTCAGGATGCTGTCTGGAGAGGTACTGATTTGTACGCTGGTGCCTTGTGGCATTCAGTTGGTGCTGGCGTGGAGGCTTCCCCCAGGCCAGTCTCTGCATCCTGTGCCTGTGGATCAGGCCCCAAGGTGTTGTCTTACTCCACATCCACCCCTGGAGAAACCTGGCTTGCTCAGGCTGTGTCTATTAATGACTCATTCTTAGGGATGAGGTGGTGTAGTTTTATCTTGGGCTAAGGAGAGCAGAGCATCCCAGTAAACAAGATAATGCAGCTTAGGGGGTTTTAACTGGGTAAACACTTCAGAGTTAAATGAGGGTAAACAAACTCCCAGGGTCTGAGCTTCCCACAGGGATGGGATTAGCTCTCTGGGTGTCCAGGTTCAACTGCTGTGAGATGTCTGTTGTAGAGGTGATGGGACGACTGTGGCTGAGCTCCGAAGGTGGCCCAAATGAGGTGTAGCCGATGGAAACAGAGAGGCTTGAGCCAGTCTTTGGAGCTGGTGCAGAGTTACATTTTGAGGCTTTGGCTAGCTGGCTGGGAGACCTGGTATGTGTATTGTAGTGTGGCTGGAAAGCCAAAGTGCCACATCGGCCACGTCTCTGCTAATGGGAGTCAAAGGAAACTGAGGCATTGGGATGGATAAGAGCTGATGTAGGATCCAGGCAGTCAGTTGCAGTCCCAGCTACACCAAATTTTCCATGTGGCCTTGGACCTGCTGTGGTCTCTCCCCATCCTTCTGCTCCCCTTTTCTTGATAACTTTGAAAATAATTTTCCTATTCTCCCCCTTGCTGCTCTCTGTTATGTTTGCTTAGGCTGTAAGCTCCTCAAGACAAGTGCTCTCTCCACTGGGCTGCACAGGGCTCAGCAGTGCTCTCTGTCAGTGATGCAGGTGTCTTGTGTCAGCCTGGGGAAGACCAGTCTAGACACCGTCACGTTGGAGCCTGGTGAGCACCACTGAATCGGCACAGGGGCTGGCCTGGCCAGGTCTCTCTGGATCCATGCTTGTGCACAAGAGGTGTGCGAACTCTTATTTCCAGCCATGGACTTCACTGTGCGTGCACAGCTCATGGGGAGTCAGCCCATCCCCAGGGATGCCCAGAGGTGTTTTGGTTGGCTCCATGATACTGCAGTAGCTTCCTTCCCCGTTGATACTCTGCCCGTGTTGCCGTTCCCTTTTTGTTGCGCTGGCCTCAGCTGATCTTGCCTTGGATCAATAGAACAAAATAAATGAGATTGAGAAGTGCTGAAGCCTGGCCCAAGTGTATATGGGAAAGAGTAACCAATATTGGATTTTGCTCAGTTCAGAGAATAGCGGAGGAAGGTTGAGAGGCTCAGAGCAGGCAGAAGGCTTGAGAAATGCATTTCTGGCTTCCAGTTTTCCAAGGACAGGTTTGGTAATTAGCCTGGCAAGTGAGCAGCAACTCCCAAACTTTTTGTGCTAACAATCCAATGTTTTCAGGGAAAGCACCAGGGCCAACCCATCTGCCATTGCCCCATAGCTCATTTTGGCACTTGCCCTGATTTGAATTTGTCCTTCTGGGATATGGAGTCGTAGGACATAGTGGTGGGAAGGAACCTCAGGAGGTTGCCTAGTCTGTGCCCTTGCCTGAAGGCAGTTCAGCTCTGCTTAAATCATTTCAGGCCACGTGTATCCAGATCTGCGTGCAGCATCCAGGTGATGTCTCAGCAGTGCTTTGTAAAATATTTCTAATACTTCAGGCCTGTGCAAGCATTTTCACATCTGCATTCCAGTGATATCTCAAGGCTGTTTCTAATACAGGAGTTTCTCCTCTTAAGACATTTCTAATGTATGGTGTCCTATCTTGTATCAGAAATGTTTGGTGCTAGTTCTCAAGGTGGTGACATCACTTTGTACTATTTCTTTTCATAATATTTCTGTTATTTCCAGTCTCAAGATCACCTAGCTGTACCTACAGTCTTTCTGTGCAGCAAGGATGTATTCTTGCTTTGTGTCCTTGGCTAATTTCATTATCAAATTCCTAATTTTTGTTCCAAGGTCACTTAGGAAAATGTTAAAGAACAGCAGATCCAAGGACAGACCTTGAGGAATTCCACTAATAGCCTCCCTCCAGCACAAGCCTCTGTCATTTTTCATATAGCCAATGCCTTACAGTTGCCTTACAGTTTTCTTTCTAATCGGTGTCTTTTCTTGCCTCTCTTGTAATTCTGCATGAGGCACTATATCAGATATTTTACTGAAGTCCAGATGGATTAGATCTGCTGCATTTCCCTTGTCTAGAAAATCAGTTATCAAAGAAAAATACCAAATTAGTCTTCATTTCAGCTTATTCAATTAGTTCAGTGACTAGTTCATTAAGAATTGAGAAACTGAGCATGAGCTGAGAAAGCAGGAAAACTTGTCCTTTTTTCTTCTAATCTATGAATGAAAATCAGCTGTGAGAGGATGAGATCTTCTAGTTTTGATGTGCTGAAGAACAGAGGGCTAGGAAGCAATTGATTCAGTTCACCCAAATTAGTTACTTTGCTTGCTTAACAAAACTCTTTTAAATGTAAAACATGTTTTGGTAATCTTAGTTTTTCCTTATGTCTCCGTATTTGTCATGGTATTTATTGGTTGAATAAAGCCAAGTTCCCGGTGCTGTTTTCTTGCATTTTGATTGAAGTTCAATATGCATGTGAATGTACCTTGACACAAATCACAATTAAAAGTCTCATCCAGGAATCAATAAGTGTCAGTCAAACCTTCTAATAGATAAAATGGAAATAACAAGGATATAATTGTTGAAAGAAAAGTGTAAAATGCAACCTGCCTCCCTGCTTAGCATTAGGTAGATGTTTGCTGTTGGTACATTTTAATTCTTACCTGAGACAGTCAGCCCTTGCTTATGAAAACAAAAAAAGTGAATGCAAAATGAAGTTCAAATCAATGACTTAAAAATAGATTTCCAGCCTGCTGATTTAAAACATGATTAATATTGGTGATGTAAATGATACTGGTTTAAATCAGTACCCCTACATATAATATAGTTGCAGATCAGGAGCACTAGGTTGAAATCTTGCCTGGCTGGCAGTCGGATAGGAACCTGTCATTGACTTCACAGGGCCAGACTTTCATGGCTTAAGTGTAAGACATTGCACCTCCTCTCCAGGATGGGTGATTAACAAGGCACTCCCTCCTTTCAAAGAGGCAAAAACCCTCAGAGAGGGTGAACCATCACTGCCCCTTTGAAGAGACTGCCCCAGACTGGATGGCTGTTTGGCACTGACTCCTCCTGGATGTGAATGCTCCTCTGCATGGTTGTGGATGTTTCCCAAAATACCCTGATTTTCATCATCAGCTGAGAGCAAAGCCCATCTGAGGGGCAGGTTACCCCGAAGGGAGGTGTGTGCAGCAGGTTGGTTTGGCAGGGGCAGGCTGCAAGAAGACAAACCCAGTGGGTGTCAGTCCTATCTCTGATATGGGTTTACTGTCATTATACAGGGATCTTGTGCCTCTGCCTTGCCTCCTCTGAAGAGCCAACCGCCGATGGCCTCACATCAACTTCCCTGCTGGAGTTTGCCATGATGTCCCACCTGGAGGCCATGAATTCCCACGAACAAACCAGCCCAGAGGCTACGGAGCCTGATCTTGCCCCTGGCTCTCTGCATGCTGCCCCGGGATCGGGCTTTGCCAGTGAGGAGAATGAGGAGTCCAAGATCTTACAGCCTCCGCAGTACTTCTGGGAAGATGGGGGAGAGCTCAATGAGTCCAGCCTGGACTTGGGACCAGCAACAGGTAGGTTATTTTTACCACATTCTTCCTCCTCACTCTGCAAGGACTCAGGGGAGGTGGAAGGATGCAGGGATCCGTCTTCGTACTTTGACACAACTCTCGCTAAGAGGACCTGAGATTAAATGTCAGCTCTATTTTCTCACCTCAGTGCCTGATGTGTCCCTAGTGAACCCTGAGCAAGCACAGGCTTTAGAAACTAAGTTACAGCTGAGCCTTTATTCCTCAGCTGCTATGAGCTGGGAAAAGTACTGCTTCCACCTAGTTTCCCATTGCCTTGTGCCCTTCTCTCTCTCTCTCTCTCTCTCTCATCCCCCCTTTTATACTCTCCTCTCTCTCCCTTCTTTCTGTTGCTGTCAATTAAGCACAACCTAAAGGTCTCAAGACCCCTGTTCAGAGACCAAGACCATCTTGGTGTTTGAGTCAAAGCTGGGTTCCCTGGGCCAAATTCTGGATTCCTCACTCTGTGACTTCAGTGGGGATTTGGTCTGAGAGAAGACAGCAGGTTTTCTTCCTTGGGCAGCTGTCCTGTTGCTTACCCTGTCCTGCCTGTTTCCTTGGGAGTCATGGCCAAGATAAGTTTCATTAGCATTTGAGCTTGCTTTCCTCTGTGGAGTGTTTTTTGAGACCACTGAGTCCCCTCAGCGGTTGCCTACCAAGTCCCTCATTGGCCTTGAGATGCTGTCAGTGATAGGGATGGGAGGAAGGAGGAGGAGCGTTGCAGGGTTTCCAGTAGCTTAGGAGATTATTTCACATGTTCCTGCTCTTAAGTGTCATGTGGGGCATATATTAAGTGTTACCTAGGGGCCAGGCTTCAGCCTTATCCCTCCTCCCTTACCCAGTATCGCTGCCTCCCTCTCAGCAAGTCTGACTGAGGTCTGCAATTAGCAGGCAAGCACAAGTCTTATTTTATCTTCGCTCTTATTTCTGTGACCTCAAAAAAGACCTGTGCTTGCACAGGGCTGAGGGCTGCTGCAGTGCTATGGCTCGGACTGCCCACTGGGGCACAGTGCATGCTATGCGGGGCAAGGGCCATCCCAGTTTAGGTCTCCAAAGCCCTTTGCTCACTGACATTGCCGCTAAGCTCCTCTGGCCATGCTCTTGTGGCCCTGCGGCTTGTGTGGCCCCTGGGGCACATGCAGGTCTGGCCGTGGGGAAGCTGTGCAGATGCCGCCTCTGCAGTGATGCTGGGGGCAGATGGTGCATATTCCTACCAGCGCATCCTTGGGACATGCTCTGGCTTAGCAGCTCTCACACACTGGCAGTGTGCTCAGCGGCGCTTTTATTTGTGTGCCAGCAGGCACCTGCATGTACTCACAGATCTGGACGTGACTTGGAGAACAGCATGTGCTTGTGCATTGAGAGTGAGATGCAGTGGGTACCGAACCCAGCCTTGCCTCTTGCACGTGCCTCACCCCATTTGTATGCAGAACACACTCCTCTCTCCTTCCGTTCTTGCCTGCAGTGCTTTCCTCCATGAACAGATGTGCTCTTTCAACTGTCCTTTACACGTATCCTGCCCTATCCACTGCCCAGCTAACCACTTCTGTGCTTCCAAGCACTGTTTTTTCCCTTGGCTGTTGCTGTGTCCAGAGCTCATGTCTTGGTGGCATTTCAGAACCTTGGTGAATAGAACAGTTTGAATTATTCAAGAGCTGGGAGTGCATTTCTACTTAAAATTTAATTAGAAACCTGCTGTGTGTCATTTTACAATAAGGGATATTGTAATAGCATCCCTAAATTGGACAGCCTTCTCCTGTCATGCAAAGCCTGTGCATGAGGGATGCACACAACCAGTGGATCTTACATGCTGCATGCATGTGAGAGCTGCCATGTGATACCTTGTGGAACTTTGCAATGACATCTGTTGGGTTATTTTCAATGTACAAATCCATTAAACAGTTTCAAACTGCTGCTGTTTAAAAAAAAAGTTTATGGTATAAGTTTTCCTTATGTGGCATTTCTCTCCAAATGACAGTTAAGTGTAACCCAACGTAGTTGGTAGCTCTGTCCCAGGCATAGATTTGAGACTATCAGTCAAAGCACAAAACAAGTTTGTTATACTACTGGAGAGAGAAAATCCCCTGCTGTGAAAGGAGACCTGTGCTGGCTTATTTCTGTGTTTGGTGTAAAGTTATTGGGCCTGGAACTGGTGGTCTTGCAGACAGGCCAAATCTGCTGAGATTTCAAAGCTGTAGTAGTCATCTCTCATTTTTTTTTATGTCCTTCTGAAGTCTGTGTGGAGAGACTCCTCTGCCTTTGTGTGACTTTGAGGCTGCAAGAGATAAAAAGTAATAACAATCTGCAGCTGCTGCTTTTTTTTTTTTCAAGTGCACTCAAACATCCTTTAAAAATATTTCTGGAAAGCATGTGGCATCTAGGGTCACCTGTTAGTCCATTAGAAAGTGAGAACAAACTCCCACTGGCAGAGCACAGCTCAGCCTGGGGCTCTGATTCTTCTGAATAATGTGCTTTTGGTGATTTATGCTATGGAATAGTAAATCTATATTGACATCAGTGAGCGCCAGCTTGTTGGAAGGACCCTGAGATTTGTCTCATTCTGTCTGAGCGTGCACAGAAGTGCACACTTGCATGTGTGCTAACCCATGCACAGCTGCTACCCAGCGGAGCTGCATCTGGAAGAGATGGATTAGGTCTGGTGGGAATGTGGATGCTATATCCTTACGGAAGGAAGCAGTGTGTGACTCATATTTCAGCCAAGAGGCAAGTCAGTGGAGCTGTGAGCCTGTTACTTCTGCGTCCCACTGCCTTCAGGCTTTCAGGGAACCTAGAAGCTTCTCAGGTTGTAGTTTGGTTTCGGCTGCTTTGTTTCAGCATACCTTTGGTATCGAATTGGCCTGAGCTGCAGATCAACCCTGAAGATAGAGTGGACCTGTAGGGACTCACATCTGGCTCTTCTTGTCCTCCTTTCACTTCTTCCCACCTTCCCCATCTTGGAAGCCTCCAGGCAAAACAATCCCCCTTGTTTCCTACTGTCACACTGGATTTCCTGGGCAAGAGATGCAACATCTCTTCTAGCTTTAGGGCTAGAAGATGGGAGTCATTAGGGCTGCAGGTCCCTTTGAGTCCCTGATTTTTAGTGAAAGAGTTATATGGAGTGTTCCCTGGTTTGCACCTCTCCATGTTCTCCTTTGGCTCAGTCAGAACGCAGTGCCTCATGTGTTCCCCTTCCAGGAAGGCTCTAGGTTGAGGCAGCCTAATAATTAATTGTTAGGAAGTGTGAGCTCCCAAAAACTGATGCAAGACTTGTGAATGTCTGGTGAATGAAGGCACTTAGTCCCTTTCCTCCCTCGCCCAACAGCTGAACTTCCGAGAATTGGAGTGCATCATCACATCTTCCAGTGTGATGGTGGGCTGGCAAGAAGCTTGCTTCGTTACAGCCAGGGTCTGCTCTTTTAGCTCCAAGGTTGTGCCTTTGAAGACAAAGGCATGACTGTGCTGGGAGCTATCAAATCTAGTCTTATAGGTTGGTGATTTACTAGGATGGCATGTGGTGCTTTGGAGGGGAGGGAATTGTAATCTTTTAATTATTCATAGTAATTAGCAGAAGGGATTCCCAGGAGAGCTAGGATGAGGGATAGCAGGACAGACAAGTTAGAAAGACTGCATTCAAAGAAAAATAAGTTTTCTGACCAGCTAATGGGATAAAATATCTTCCATCCCCAACTCTTCTCTGATAGTAAGATTCACTTCCTTCCATGATGAATTACTTGCCTCTGGCCAGAGAGATCCCAGTCTCTCTCACCCTTACTGAAATCTGCTGCCTCTTCATCCAGACTGACAGCAAATCTGTAGTTCTTAATACCATCTTCAACCCAAGTATTAACGAAATGAAGCACCTGTTAAAGACTGTCTACATAAGAAGCTTAGCACTGAGCAGCCCCCTGCCTGAGCTCAGCTCCTGGGATGCCTCTTGTTTATGCCCTGGTTTAGTGTACACTGACATGTTAGGTGATCTATCTTGGGACAAGCCATCTTGACCAAGACATTGCTGGCAAAGGCTGACCTGTGACGAAGAGAGTTTCTCTGTGCATAGTGTTATTCTGGTGCAGCTATCCCCAACCGAATCCGCATATGAGTGAGGGTGGTTTATTCTAGCCTTATTGCAGGTCATACAGTGAGCAGGAAAAAGGCATGGGGCTATTTGGGAACAGCTGCAAGCACTTAGTGCCCAGTCTCTACCTGAAGAAAATTCCAAGCATAATGAGACCTAACCACTTTGATGCCCTGGGTCTTTCTTTTAACTATGATCTCTTTTGTGTGTGTGGACCTGTCTTGGAGTCACAGATAGTAACTTCTCCTAGCTCTTCTGGAAGATTAGGATATTAGCCGAGCTGGCTCAATTCCAGCACCAGTAATTGCAATTTGCCTCTTTGAAATCCACCTGCAGTTTCGATGAGATGGACTGTGCCTTTTTGCAGTTAGCCTTACTGCTCTATACTGCAAAACATTGAGCAGATACCACCTCAGACCTGGCTACATTTTAAGCAGCGAGTAGAGCCCACCTTGCACTTCCCAAAGTTGGCAGGTACTTTAGTATGAATGGTGCTATCAGGCTGTGTTGTTGTGGTGGGAGCCAAGGAATGTTCTTGTCTTTATTACAGTGCCTTCTAGTTATCAGTAATTCAATCAGTGGTTAACATGATCTTCCAGTTTAATCCAATAAAGACCTTATGGTCAGGTTATGTGTACTAAAAACAATGAGGGTCACCCTTTTTCTGAGCTGTCACAGTTGCTTTAAACAGCTAATAGTGGCAAATACAGGGTAGGCAACCTTGCAGGGCAGTAACTGAAACCAGCTCTTCTGAATGAAGGAGAAGCAGAAATGTGATGAATTAAACGTCTGGCTGGGGAGTCATGCTGTGGCACAGTGCCAAGTCTTGGCCCATCTGGTGTCAGGGAAGTTTCAGTATTGATTTTGCAGGAAGCAGGCCATTGCCTAAATGGTGGCTCTTGCAGAGGTGTGGAGCTCATGTTCACCTCTCCCAGGGCAAATCATCTCCCCAGGCAAAGGAAATGAATCTGTGTGACCCAGACCTGAGTCTGCTGGGAGTTGCAAAGGGCAGGACTTGGAGTGGCAGGAGGGCTGTGCAAGATGGTTTCTTTAGAAAATAGTGCCTGAGGGTTTTTGCAAGAGAGGTTGGAAGGGAAAAGCTGCAGGGGGGAGGGCAAAGATAGCTAGATGCTGCAATGTGAGTAATATTGCTACTGATGGAAAGCATTAAGGGGTGTAGCTAAGGATGTGGCGGCAAAGAGGTGAGGTGAGGTGTGGAATTTCATATCGGTGAACCAGACTCCCAAGGGGATGGTGTGACTGAGAAGATTTGGCAGAGTATGTGACGTGGAGCTGTGGCTGCTTGCTACGCTCAACTGGTCCATCCCTGATAGGCTGTTTGGCCAGAGATGCTGGGCTGGGACAGTTTTGTGGCTCCAGCAGGCAGTTCTCCTGAGCTGTCCCTCTGTGATCAGGCTGGCTCCATCGTAGCTTGGCTGCTCTTGTTTGTGGCTGGAAGGGGTATGTGGCACTTGCCACCTCTGTGTGTGGCCACAAGTTTCTCCTGTGCTCCAACCTACTGCTGGTTTTGGTGGGAGACTTACAGAGCAGATCCTGGCAGGGAGGGAGCTGATGGTGTTTGCAGTTACTGCCTCTTCCCTTCTCAGGCACCCTTCTCTTTGGAAGTGCTCTGCTTCCTCACTGAAATTAGATGAGCCTGACAAATCTGGTATTGGAGCCACCTCCATAATACCTGTCTCCTTTAACAGAAGACCCTGCCCCACTTCAGCAGGAGCACTGGTCACCTGAGTCTGTCTGGCCTCTCTGTTCCATGGTTGCTGTTTCTCTCCACAAAAGCTGGTGGAGATGAGAGTGGATAGCACTGGCATAGGTAGGTGGGAAGATCTGTGGGTGCAATTCCATGTGCCCAGGGCATGGGAACCTGTAGATCTGCTGAAGGTAGAGGACAACCAGGTAGACCAGTGGGTTGTAGGGTCTAGAAGACCACTTGCTGAAGGGGAGCTGCTAGCTGGATGTCGGAAGGAGCTGTTAAAAATGGGAGATGCCCTTTGAGTTTCCTTGGGGCTGGGGGGAAGGGGAATCAAGGGAAATGCTGAGAAGACTCTTCCAATGGGGAGGCTCTTAGCTTTGCATTGCACAGATGAATGACAGAAACCAGCTTGTCTGGAAGGAGCCTTGGGAAGAAGATGCTGGGACCAGCTTAGTGGCTGGGATCATACCAAGGAGCTGGACAGGGTGCAAAAATTCCTTCAACTCATAGAAGAGGTATGTAAACTAAAAGAACATACGAGTGCCTTAGAGACCTGATCTTGAGAAGTGGACAGATGCCCTTGGTAGTGAGACAGTAAAAGGTGATTCCAGACAGGAACTAAGTGTCTAGCTGGAAAGTCTGGAAGGAAGGATTGACTCACCAGCCCTGAACCTCTGAACCTGGAAAGTGATTGAACTCCTTTGGGAACTGGGTTGTATGGAGAGCTCCCTGTTTTAAGGAGCACAAACCAGCACAACTCTGACCAAAATGCCTCAAGTTTAACTGTTCTCCATGCGTATCTGAATAACAGCCCTTGCAAGATTTGAGGAGAGTTGAAGTTATAATCAGTGGGGTCTTATGAACCAGAGGGGAGAAGGATGCTCCCAGCTTAGCCTGCAGGATAGTGGAGAGACTGGTGGCAAGTGAGGATGTTAACTCAATTAGTAGTGACTGTGAGGATTCCTGTGTCTGCTTCTACGCTGTTGATTTGTTGGCCCAGAGAAACAGCTCAGGTTTCAGTCTTTGGCTGTCTTGTAAGACAGAAAGCTGCTGGGAGAGAGTGGGATGGGTTCTCCCTGAACTTCCATTGCTGGGGAAAGATGGCAGAGGTGGCAGTCCCTCCAGTATGTTTAGATCTTGTTGGTGGAAAGGCGGCATGGCTGTCCCATGCAGGGCTTTCCCCCACAGGAGCTAGCTAATCTATGACAGCACCTTAAGGAAAGGTCGAATGTGTCACTTCAAAGGAGAGCTGACAGGCCAGGAGCATTTCTAGCTCCCATGGGGCAAACCTCATGCTGCTTTTTCTCAGTTTGTTTTTCTGCTGTGCCCATCTGCCAGTTCTTGCTCTCCTCCAGGTGGGAAGAGCGGCAGGGAAGAGAGGAGTTGCAGAGGAATCAAGAATAACTGACAGTGTCTTTAGGCAAAGGAGATGGAAGATTGGATCATTGATCCTTGAAAATAACATCTCATCTGACAGGGTCTTGTTTCAAGGGGTGAAACCCTCATTTTTCATCCACAGCACGTCAGGGCAGGCAGGGTTCTCACTGAGGTTAGTGGTTTTGGTGCAAACCCTGAGTATCCCTGCAGCAGGAGGAGCAGCAGAGCCCTGAGAGATGCACTAAACCTTCACCATCTGTCTGAAGAGGGTCCTGACCTAATGTCCTCAATCCCACGGTCTGTGGCTGTTCTTGCCATTACCCACCATCCATCTAGCAAGGCAGTGACTGTGTCTGCAGACACTGGGATATGTAGCTGTTGGTAAGGGCCTTTGGGAAGACCAAGTGCCAGGCAGTGGAGGGGAGATGTTTTTGGTTTTTTTTGTCCGTGCTGCTGCTGATTCCTCTTACCAGTCTCCTTGGCCTCTGAGGGAGTATCACTAGGTAGGCTGTTGGGGTAGCAAAAATCTTTTAATCCTCAGGGTCCTTGGGTAGAGTCTCAGTCAGGATGGGTGCTCTCTATTGAAACACAGCAGCAAAGCAGACATTGCTTCTGCCTGCAGTCGTCAGTAGATCTCAGTGGCCTGTTTGCAGTCAGAACTGGGAGATGGTCACCATGTCACGACCCTGAAGGTCAGCAGCTGGATCACGCTCATCTTTGGGGAGCATCTGAAGGGAGCTGCTGACAGCATGAAGGGAATAAGATGTGGGTTAGGGAAGCCACTTGCCAGTTGAACGGGAGCATCTTTGTACCTTCTGCTTGGGGTGGAGGGAGCAGCGTGGTTTTCCGCTCAGGAGTGATGGGGAGGAGTGTGCAGGAGCAGCATGGGCAGTCCTGGTTGCCAGGGAATATCCAAGGCAATGGATGTGTTTGCTGACATGGCCCTCCCTGCCTGGGAGCTTGCATCCGCTCTGGCAACAGCAAGCGATGGATTGGAGTCAGGGATGCATGGAGATTCCTTGTGCAGATCTCCTCTGTAAGGCATCCAGACAGCTGCTGTGCACTGTGCTCCATGGAGCATCTGCTTTGGCAGGCAGGAGAGGAGATGGGGGCCTTGGGGATTTCAGACAGTCACTTACTTAATAACCATAGACAAGGCAGGGTGCTTGTTTCTGGCTGTGGAGGGATCGTCTTCCTTCCCTTTCTCAGTCAGAATATGTGCTGTGCTCATCCTGGGGAGAAAAGGAGTTAATTGGGATGCAAACTCCTGAAACGGACCTCCTCAGGTACAGGCAATTTCTCAAGAAAGGTGAAGGTTGATTTATGCCTGCTGGATTTATGCCTGCCGCTCTGAGCTTAATGTGTCTGATCTTACAGATGTTCTCCTTATCCTGGGATCCCAGCTCCTTTCTGGGCTTCCAGAAGAAACCACTGCCTGCTCTGACCTTACGTTTGTGAGATACAAATTCTTCAGCATCTATATTTGTCTAGCAACATCAGACGCATTCATGGTCAGAGCCACAGAAAAACCAGGGGCTGAAGTTGGAAGGAGGGGAGTTAGATTCAGCTCCTGTTTCTGGCTTCTGTTTCCCTGCAGCAAATCCGTTCCTTAATGACATGGGAGTCTTATAATACAGATGTTTGTGGGATGACTTTGCTGTGAAGTGCTGTACAAACTGAAGTTCTGCATTTCAAAGATGCCCAGGTTGATTCAGGTTTTGGTGGTATTACTTGGGCGTACCAGGGAGTAGGATTTGGTTTGCTGTGCTTTTGTTTGTCTTCCCTAGTATTTTCCATTTAGCTTGTGTCTGACTGCTGCTACTGTCCCATATCTTTCTGAATCCCATCGGAAACAAATCTCTGGGTCTCAACCTGATTTCTAACGCTCATAATCTCGCCTTAAAGATGCCAGGTGTCAAAACTGTTATTTATTATTGTCTGAGAAAATGCCTCAGGACAGAAGGGAGCGGAGAGAATGAACATGTGAATTATTCCTTAGGGAAAGTGGGTTTGCTGGGATGGGACAGGGAGCTGGGCAAGGGCGGGAGGTTGCACTGCACTTGTCAGATGGGATTGTTCTTTTCAGTGGCAAACTACCTGCTGTTAGAGGGTCTCTGCCATTTGACCCCATATGTGGCTAGACACATATAATGGGGCCAGCTCTCTGCCTTTCAGAGTTCACGGTTACTTGGGATGTGACATGAAGTCTTTTGGATTTCTTTTTAGATTACAGCTTTCCTGCTGCATCTCAGAAGGCTCTGCTGAAAGGGAATGGGACACAGGTGAAAGACAACTGGGAAACAGCTACTGTCCAGCCGCCGGCAGAATTTGTTGAGCCTGACTTGCACACGCCTTTCTCCAGCACGCTGGAGGAAGAGGAGGGGCTGCTCCCTATAGACCACTCAAGAGGAGGAGTGGAGAGCCTCCAGACCTCCAGGCCAGAGGTTACATCTTCTGAACCAGTGGGCCAAGAGGACTCCTTCACCCTTCTGTTTTCCACAGTCTCTGCCAGGCCTGGTATCGTGACCAAGGCAGCCATAGGAGGGCAAGAAGAGGATTCTGTTCCTCCAGGCTTAGACCTTGGGAGCAGCATGGGACCAGGTCTTCTGCCTGTGTCCTCTATTTTTTCTACTACTGTTGCTGCAAGGTCTCCCAGTGTTTCAGAAGAGCCCTTTGAGGTGACAGCCGGGGACACATGGGCTGTTGGGGGAGCAGATTCAGAGCTGACTGTGACTACCACAAGAGCAGAACTTGCAGAGACCACAGTGGAGGCTGGTGGGGAAGAGCATTCATCCAGAGAGGAGGTCTCAGAGACCACGGTGGGTTGGGAGATGCTGGAGCCCACGGTGCTAACTGAAATGGAGCAGACAGTGGAAACGCCTGTGGGAACACCCTCTCCTGGAGGCAGCTCCCCAGGCACCCAGACTCTTGCTGGGAGCAAGCAGCACTCCACTTCTTCTGCATCTCCGTGGGACAGGGCTGATGAGCCTGCGCTGGATCCCATTTGGAATGACACCAAGTCAGCCACTGAGACTGTGGCAGCAGAGAGGAGCTTGTCACCACAGGCTGGGGATGCCCACATGGCCATGCTGCCAACAGAGCTGCCCTGGGACTCAGCACAGGTAGCGCTGGGAGCAGGGAGTGGGTGGGAGGTTGCAGTGGACAAATTTGGGTACTTCTTTTTTGGGGGGTGTTTAACCCCTTAACCTTACCCACGTCCCTAAGTCTGGTGGAAGTAGCTTTTTTCTGTTCAGCCAGCCAAAACTGAATTTTGGGGAGAGTTTTTTCGTAGCACTTCTTAAGGGTATCCATCATCCTTGGTGAAAGCCCTGCCCCCTCACATCTTCCCCAGCAAACTGCTGCACAAAATCCTGCTTCTAGTAAACACCTGCCCTCTGGGGCATGCACAGCAGCAAAAGCTCCTTGTTTCCTCAGCCTGCATTATTGGAAGTGTCAGGACAAAAATGGCCCTAAGGATTTCTGGAAAGGGAGTGAGAGGGAAGTGCTATTTTTGCTGCTGCTGCCTGCAGGGACCAGATGCAGAGCAGGTGGAGCAGGGTAGAGTGATCTGTGAGGATGTTGATCTAGGAGAGCCCGTGGGAGAGGAGGTGTGAGGTGAACTGCAGTTCCTGAATCCAGCAAACTGGCAGCTGGTTAAGGGAAAATAGGTAGCAGGAGCTGACTGGTGAGAAAGTACCAAGGAAAGCTTTTAATTTTGCTTTCTACCCCATGGTACTCAGGAGCCTGAGCAAGTGACTTAGTCCCTCTGTGTGTCTGATCCAGCCTGCGATGTGCTGCCCTGTCACCAGTTTGTTTAAGGATGACAGAGGCTCCTGGTTGGGTTCTGTGTTGAGTGCTGATCACAGAGTGAACAAGGCTGCAGGCTAGAGAGCTTTCCACTGAGTACCTGAGAGTCCTCCTGGGGTCTAGGTAGAGGTGGAAGGTAGGCTGGGCTGTGGCAAGGTGGCACAGTAACCTTGTCCCTGCCTCACGTGCTAGCACTGAAATAGTGATTCCTCCTTAGTACAGAGAGTTAGAGGACAGCTTTAGCCTTTGAGAAGCGCTTCCTGGGGGTATGGCACAGCCCCTTGCTCCTGTCCCTTGTGTACCTGTGCTTGCAGCAGGAGAGCTGTGTTCACTACTCGAACCTAGCTGTCTTTGTCTTGTCTCTACAGGTGATCTGCAAAGACTGGAGCAACCTTGCGGGGAAAAACTACATCATCCTGAATATGTCGGATAACATTGACTGTGTAAGTCAGTCTAAGGAGATTTGATGGCATGGGGGGAATAATGCTTAAAGAAGTGGAGGCAGGCAGAGTTCTTCCTGTCTGCATTCACTACAAAACATTTTAAAAGCCCTAAATCTCAATACATTGCACCTCTTACTGGTAGGAAACATGGCAGGATTGAAGTGCAATTCTCCTTCCCTCTCTTCCTTTACCTTCCCCTCCTTCCAGGATATAGTAACATTCCTCTGATGGCTCAGAGGAATAGAGACTCCCCATTTGCAGCATGAATGGTTCAGTGTCAAACAACTGTCACTAAATCTTCCTTAAGTGCCATTTCTCCCCACCCTGTTACCTTGTGTGTTATCTGGGTCTGTTAACGAGCCACGCTCTTCAAATCCAATGCCTGTCCATCCATCCCCATAAAGCTGCAGTTAATTCATGAGCCCAGAGCCCCTTGTGGATCTCTGGTAAAAGGGCTCGTTCGCCTCTGCTGGGCCTTTTATCAGGCACTTTAAAACCAGTTGTGAAAGGCCTGGGGTCAAGGTGCCTTTCATAATTCTAAGAAATGATTACAAGCCTGACAGCCCGAGACCGAAATGTTTCATCGGGGAACTGTGTTCTGGCCTCGCGTGTCTGCACTCTTGCTTTCTGCAGCTCCTGCTCTGGGCAGAGCTGGCTGGCTTTGTTACTGCAGGGTGGCTGTGTGGCACTGACCTATTTCCACTACTTGTGAGTTGTTGGGTTTTTTTTTATGTGTGTGTGTTTTGGTTTTTTTGAGGTGAACTTTTTGGGGACAGGGAAAACGGGAATTCCTATACACAATAAAGCATGCTGACTGCTTTAAGGGTAGATGAAAAGTCAGTCTCTTTCCTCCTGATTTAGGCAAACCGGTTTGCTCTTTGGAAGGTTTGAAGTATCTCCGCTACAGTTCACAAGTGCAACTCAGGAAATCAGTCCTTGAAAACCAGAGTCCTGATGCCCTGTTTCCTCTGTGTCTTAGTCCCCATTGCTCTTTATCCCATCTGTGTGGAGTTTAAATGCTGGTTAATTTTGTAATACATAGTAGCTTCCTTCCTGTGGTCACTTGCACATGTGTTGTTTAAACCACTGTAAGGGTGAGAACTGAAAAGCAGATGTGCAGATGTCTCTTGACCAAATTGTGTCTTTACTGTTGAATCCTCAGTTCTACCTTGCTGAAGGGTGACAGTGCCCTGGGATAGGCAGGGCTGAACTGTTTTTCTACTTGATTTCATGTTTCAAAACATATTTCCCAGCGAATGATTTGTGCTGTCCTCTCCCTTATTCAAAGGGACACTTGTCAACATACATATTTAACATGAACATTGCTTCGTTCCCTGCCTCCCATTACCGCTTTGCATGGCTGAAGCTGGAATCAAGCTCTTCTCCTTTCCACTGATATTGATGCGGTTTGTTTCCTACCCACGGTAATCGGCTTAGTTTGGGCAACTCACCTACCCTCTACCTGTCCCTTTTGTTTTCTAGTTTCTGTATCTGAGCCCTGTGGTGTTTGGATTTCCAGGGTTGTGAGGGAGAACCTGCACTGCAAGTGCTGTAGTTTAATTTAATGTCAGTGGGGATTCCTCACATATTTCCTGTGTTTTGATGCCCTGATCTGGTGTGGTGCTGAGTCCCACTGAAAAGCTGAGTGACAAGGAGGATGCTTAGGCCCTTCCAGAGGGTTGCACCTTGAGCTTTAATATTCTTCACAGCACCAGGCTTTTACCTGCTGCAGGGATGATGTCTGTATTGCTGGGTTAAGCTGGCAGCCCGTTTATCTTCCTAATGGGCTCTGGGCAAGGGAGTCACCTCAGTCTCTCTCTGGGCACATCTCCCACTCAATATACCTGGCAATTTTGCCTGAGCGAGGCCTGCAGGATCTGACCCAACAGTGGTACCTGGCTATACATCAGGAGGTGACCTCTACCTCGGTGCATGTGCGTTCAAGCTCCTTCACAGCTCCCTTTTCTCCACTGCGGAGAATTTATCAGTGCTCTGCAACCTCTGCTTTCCGCATCATTAGAAACATCTCACCTCTGTCTTCCTCCTGCTCTTGGGCTTAGATGCTCCCCCTTCTTCCCCATCCCCCAAAACAGAGCTGCAGGCTGGCAGTGGGGCTGTGAACTGGAGCCGCAACAGAACAGCGTGGCGCTGCATCCTCATGCTGCTCCTCCTGCCTCCCCTTGCTGAAACCCATAACCTGATGAGAGGAGGCACTGGCAGGCCCTTGTGATTCAGGCCCCAGTCATCGGTGTCTTTTCCAATTAGGCCGTTTTCGGCACAGGCCTGTGCCTGCCCTGAGCGCTTCAAACTGCCATGGCAACAAGAGCTCTCCATTTTATTAATCATCTGTGTGGCCTTCAGGTTGGCATGGCAACCGGAGATAAGAATAGAAACACAGGAGTGAGAAAGCAGGAGAGGAGCCTGCCGAGGGATGGCTGGAGCATGTCAGGCTGAGCGGCACCCGCTGACCCAGTGCTGGCTGCGGGGAAGACCCTGGCTGCTTCCTTCTTGCCTTACACGATAATGTTGCTTCAGGATCCCTGTGTGCAAGGGGAGATGGGCTTGGCATGGTGTGGGGTGTATGGCAGCCCCAGGAGCCGAGGAGGGTTGCTGTGTCAGGAGATGTGTGTGGGTCCAGCCTGGGGCACTGGGGATGTGCAGGGGAGCATTGCACCAGGTTTAGCATTGCTGGCTTTTGGGCACATCTGGTTCAGGGGTCTCGGCCATGCAGCCGTGCCAGCCCTGCAGTGCTACATCTTTCCTGTTCCCACCGTATGCTCACCAATGTCCCTTTCCTGTGGCAGGAGGAGTTTCGGCTGGAGCGGGGTCCTCAGCTGTTGGCACTGGTAGAGGATGCCTTCTCCAGACAGGCGGATGGGCTGCAGGACCGCTGGCTGATATCTCTGAGTAAACCCAATGAGAACGACAAGCACTTGCTAATGACACTGGCAGGGGAACAGGGTAAGTGCTGGGAGAAGGAGCCTTCCTGTGATGGGGGTGTGTATTTAAGGGGCTCTCAAATGGCGGTGCTCAGCTATGTTGGAAGGAGCTTTTGCTCTCCAGTCCATTTCAATACCACCAGTTCCCAGTGTTTACTGGACTCGAGGGATGGAGGGGGACTGAGGACATAAGACTCTTTTTCTTCATATCTGGCTTCTGGCTTGTCCCTCACCACTTGCATGCAGCTCCATCTTCTGTGCTTTGCCTCCTGCTTTGCTCCCTCCCTGGATCGCCTTCACTAGAGCATCCATCAGCTTTCTCCTGATGCTTATATACTCTCCTCCATGGGCACGCCACTGCAATGGCAGGACATGACAGCCTGCTCTTAGTTCACTTAAAAATTTGTAAGTCTTATCTGAACTGGGCCAGTCCTGATGGTGCCCCCCCTGCATCCCCCAAGAAACAAAAGCTCACAGTGAAAGGTGGGCTGGGCTGGAGCATTTTAGCATCTCTTTAATCCCCTTGTGGTAGGGGAGTGCTTTTCCTGTACTGCTTCTGCTGCCTGCTTTAGTGACAGAGGCCTCTAATGTTGACATTATGGCCTATATGAAAAAAAACCCCAACAATATTCTAAAATGCCCCCCAGTGATAGGAAAATAGAGCTAATATTTAAGTGGTATTTTCTGTATCGATGCCTTAAATCATTGCATCTCTCCCAAGCCCTTGGGCTGGACCATGTGCCAATGAAAAGGCTTTGGTAACCATTTGGCCTTCTAAACAGAAACCTTCATGCCATCATGAGAGGGGACATCCTGGAGAAGAAAACAGTTCTGAACTCCAGCAGGACAGCCAGGCTGGGAGATATCCCTGAGTTTAGAAGCCTCAGGAACCAAAGTATTTTCTGCTCTGAAGAATCGTGCTTTTTTTCAGTTCCTCTTTTTACTGCTGTGCAAGCAAAGGGAGAAATGGGCCTCAGCCTCTAAATCCTCCCTGACTGCTCCTGCTCTCCTGGCTTGGAGAGCATCCTGGGAGCTGTTAGGGAAGGAGGGTCCCAGGAAGGGGTGGCTCAGTATGGGCTGGTGGCTCCCTAGTTGAAGCTGTCTGCTGCTGGGAGTGGAGCTGTTAGAGCACACCTCCTGCAGACTCTGCTATTGTGCCAGGCACACCACCTTGCCAGGGTGCTCTGCAGAGCAAAACACACCTGCTAAAGGTTGTGATTGGTGAGCATGGAGCTCTGTGGAGACATCTTGAGCACTGCAGCTCAGGATCAGGTTGTGCTGGATAGGGAGGCTGGATCGGGCAGCATAGGCAACTGCCTCCATGACTTTTTGGACACTGCTGCTCGCTCCCAGAGCAGACAGATCCTGAGAGCTGTGGCTGTGGGGAGGGCGCACCTAGGTGCCTCTGGTATCAGTTCATGCCTGGATTTTTTCTGCTCTTTAAAGAACATGTGGAGGTATCCTTGGTTGTGGTCCTTGCATTCTTTCAGCCTCCTAACATAAAGTACCAATGAACAAAAATGTGCATTCCCATGCCTCTATTCTGTTGGGGATTTCACAGTGATGAGTACATATATCTGAGCTAACTGAGCTGAAAGCAGCACTGATCTCTCTGTCTCCTTCTTTACAGGTGTCATCCCTACAAAAGATGTTCTCATGGCACTGGGGGATGTTAAGAGGAGCTTAGCCGAGGTAAAAGCCTGTCTGCCTGCACCCATTTGTTAAGACTAGCTAGACAATTAAAATAAGCACCTTGAAAACTGGGTGCATATCTCAGGCTAACCGAATGCTGAACCCACAGCAGGCAAACAGATGAGTCATACACTTGGCAAACTCCCTTCTCTCCTCTCTGGTACTTGCCAGGCCATCAAATATCTGCTCCCATTAAGAGAGTAAGTGTGAGATATTCCCTCCCTGCTTTTCTGGCTTGGTTGTGAAGCTGCATTTTGCACATTCATTTTGCTGGGATACTTGGCCTCATCCCTTCTACACTATTGCCTGTGGTGGTTGTGGGTGCCACTGAGCACCAGATTTGGCCCTGCTCACCTTACAGCTGATTCACATACATTGGCTGCTCTCGGTAGCTCAAGCTTTGCTGAAGGAGGTGGGAGAGGTGCCTGTACTAGATGGGACACGTTCACACACCTTATTTCTGCAATCCCAGGGTCTGCATTTCATTCCTTTAGACAGCTGCCTACACAAGGGCAAGCAGAGGACCAGAGGGGATGGATGCCAGACTCTACTGCAGCTGCCTCTAGCCCTCACGTATTGCCCTCTAACAGGCAGCTTGGAAGAGGGTAGAGATGAGGACAAATGAGTCCCATGATCTCTGACTTTGCTCCTTAGGCCTATGGGATATGTAGGCACTGAGGGCCTGATTCTGCTTGGGTTTTTTACACTACTGGAGTAATTCTGCTGACTTTAGCAGCACAGTTGGGCCACTGCCTTGCTGGCTGTCTGCTCTCAGGTTTTTCCCTGACCTAACAAACTGGTGCAGTTAGACAAAGCAAATTAAGTGCTCAGTGCTGTATTGATTGGCTTACACCAGAGAAAGTGCGAAAAGCCAACCCTCTAGAAATTGTGTGACTGAAGTATCAGCAGCTAGAACTGTCCAGAAAGGATTCATGTCGGTGCAAGGTTTCACTTCTCTGTGCAACTGTGACCCTACGTTAACGTGCATCCTACCAGAGCAGTGCCTCACCACCTGCCTCCAGCTCTATCAATAATGAAACACTGCTCATTGCATTGACCTTGCGCTAGCACGAGCTTGGAAGGAGGAGGGAGGATATTCTCTTACACACGTCATACTTACTATGGAATTGATACATAACCTGCTTGAAATCTGCCAAGTCACTAGGACTGACATTGGCCTTTCTTTGCTGACAACCACAGGCGGCCCATTTCTAGGGCAGCTTTTTGGATCAGTAGGCAGCTGTCCACTTTCAAGACCTCGGAAAGACCACTATACCCTCTTAGGACCAGAGCTTTAATGGAAACCTATTTATTATGGTTTCATTCTCTGTCACACAGTCACCAAAGCCTCAGCACCCATCAATGGTTCGTAGTTTGTTTTGGGTACTCATAATGCTGGGCAGTTTCTCCCATGAAAGCCTCTTTGTCTTGCACATAGGTGTGATCCTTGTGCAGATGATCAAAGTAAGATTGTGCCTACTTGCATTTGCTGACATGTCAGCTTTGATGGAAGATGGCGTTAAACTTAGTCATGTACCTTCTATTCATGGAAGACAGTGTACATCCTGACTCCCCAACCCTGGCTTTTAGTTTCTTTGCCTACAGTGATAGTCCTGTATTTGAACCCTGGAAAGTCTGAACAGGATCCCACCTGACTGCAGGCCAGGGGATTTAGTGTACCCCTTTCTTCCTTCCAGATTGGCATCCAGAATTATTCAACCACGACAAGCTGCCAGTCGCACCCCAACCAGACACGCAGCGATTATGGGAAACTCTTTGTGGTACTGGTGATCATCGGCTCCATCTGTGCCATCATCATTGTATTGGGGCTCATATACAACTGCTGGCAGAGACGCCTGCCCAAGATGAAGAACATGGTGAGTGAGCACTGGGCAGGTGCTGGGGGAAGGTGGCTGGACTCTTACCTCTTGGGAAGGAGGGGACTGGAAAGTTAAGAGGGAGATTGTTTTCCCCTGTCCACTTACTGGACATAGCTGGATACACTGCTGGAGCAGCAAGGGAACCCATTCAGGTGTAAAAGAGATGCAAACCTGTCTCTCGCTGTGCTCAAGACAGGTCGTTTCCACTGTAAGGGCTGGGCTAGGAGTAAATTTACCTTTTCCTCTGACCCTGCAAAGTCCTCGGTGACCATCATAGCCTGGTCTGATTGTGCTTCTCAGCAGCATTAAGGCCTATCCTCCTTTGTTTCCATTTGTGTTCCTCTTGTTCTTTGCAGTCGCATGGTGAGGAGCTGCGCTTTGTTGAGAATGGCTGCCATGACAACCCCACCTTGGATGTGGCCAGTGACAGCCAGTCGGAAATGCAGGAGAAGAAGCCAAGCGTGAATGGTGGAAACACCATCAATGGCCCCGACAGCTGGGATGTCCTGATCAATAAGCAGGCGAGCGAGGATGTGGATGTGTTTGAGGAAGACACGCATCTTTAGAAAAAGAAGGGAGGGAACCACCCCCTTAAATACACTTGTGTCTCTCCTATCTTGACTGATGGACCATGGGATCGGGTGGCTTCTCAGGAACTTCTTAAAGGCTTGGAACAGGTCAAGTCTTTGGGCAAGTTTTCCCAATAGAAGTCCTGAGCCCACATCTGAGGCTTGGAGCCAGGAGGATCACTGAACAGAGGGAAGCGGGAGGGGTGGGGTTTGTAGGTCTCTGTGTGTGTGTTCCTGTCAGTAACACCAATGCTTTCATCACCTTTAAATGCACTTACTGTAGCTCTCTGGTAGTGGCTGAGCTTGGCTAGGCTTGAGGAGCAAGGCGGTGAGGCTAAGTCTGCAACCAAGAGTCCAGCTTTGGGGAGTAAATTCGCTTTGGGAGTCCAGCTGGAGTTACAGCAGCCAGATCCTGACCTTGAGATCATGTTCAGTCCCTGCAGGTGCAGTAAAACCTGTGCATTCTGGACAGAGGGGAGTCAAGACTCAGTCCTGGGCACAGTCTGCATTCCACATGTGAAAATAGGTTTTCTAGTGCTCTAGCATTCAGCTGCTAATTAGATGAGCTGATGTTTACATCTGGGGAAAACATCCCACTATCATCACCACAAACAGCCCCACTCCCTTTTTCAGCTCCACAGCTCCAAGCTGAGTTTGCAAAGTTTGAGCACTTTACCCTTGATTGATTGATTGCAGAGAAGTCAGTGCCATGGTGCAGCATCTTAGCTGGAAATTTGCTTTAGGTTGGAGAGTTGCTCAAAAAGGAAAATTACATGCCTCTTTCATGCAACAGCCTGTGAAATCAGCAGCAAAGTATCCCTTGTCTAAGTCTCAGTTTTAGACTGGCAGGCTGCCCTGGGGAGGGGGAAGTGTTTAATATCCCACAGGTGTAAATCGGGGTAACATATTTAAAATCACTGCATTTAAGCAAGTGTAAAAGCCAGTTCAGATGAGATGAGAATCAGATCTAAGAGCTCCCCAATGAACGTTTCTCAGGCATGCCTCAGGCAACTTTGAGGCTCCAGCTCCCCGAAGATGTGTGATAAAAGGCACGTGAATATGCATAATTGTTCTCTGAGCCCTGCCTAAACTGAGACTCAGAACTACTGTCAAGCCTGAAATCCCAGAACATTTGTTTCTTCTGTCATCGAGGGATTGAGGGACTTGCTTCAGTCAGAGGCAACAGTATTCCTCTCTGATAAGGTGATCTGCATGCTTGCTTACTGCAAGATGCAGCTTTGCATTTGGTCTTTAAGGGAACCTTTGTACAGAAAGACCACAGATATGCAGCCTGATGCCGAGCCTGTAAATCTATCCCCGTATGTATAGATATTTTTAGCATGTTCATCCCTGATGTGAATGCCTAAAGTCAAGGTACAAGAGTCTGTTGTTTCATTTTGCATAGCGCTTTGCATACAAACTGAATCACAGATCGCCTCAATGTAGGACCACATTGATATCAGTCTATTAGGGATTCAAGAAAGGTGACTGCCTTTGGTTTCCTATCCAGATTCCAGTTTTCAGTGTTTTTACCCTGCCTCCATACCTTTCTCTGTGTTATGTAGGAGATGGTGATCATCAGTTCCTTTTGTATCTTGTTCGTAGGGTTGCAGAGATGCTCAGAGGAGTTCCCTCTCCTGCCCCAGCAGTTGATAATGGGGGACAGTCCCTGTACATGGACAGCCACATGTGGCCTTTCTCTGACCACCCCTGGCTGATGGCTCCTACTGAGTTTGATGGGTCTGTGCAGTGAAACTGCACAAGTTCAGTGGCTGTGTTGATGGCACTTTGGGGCTCACAGGATTAAATGCAAGTTGTTGTTATGATATGGTGAGTAAATTAAAGCATGGGGTTAAAATTTGAGTTTGTATAGCACTTAGCATAACAGGGCCTGGCATGGCTGTGGCCTTTAGGCAATCTCACCGTATAAATGTTTCTAAGTCCAATAATCCTCACTAAATATGTTTTTAATGCCCAGTGGCTATTAAAAAGGTAGTGCCACCAATCAGGTGTGAATCAATTCACCCACAAAACACTTCCTTGGTGCACATGATCGCTAGGAGCTTCTTTGCTGCCCTGTTTTCTCTCCACTTTACTAATTCAGAGAAACAACAAGGTGCTGATAAAGCAATGCTTCTGGCTGGGCTCAGCACCTCATGATCTGATGTAAAGTCTTCAAACTTTAAAGAAACCAAGGGGGCTGTGCAGGCTTATTAATAAGCTGGCAAGTTCTCCTGATTTGCTCTTCTGGCTTCTTATGGCCTGAAGGTTTTCCAGAGACTGTAGAGCTCTCTTCTGCATCTGGAGCATTCAGGCGATTTTGAGAGTGTCTAAGGGTGGCTGTCAGGAGGCTGAGAACAGTTTTCTGCTGTCTCTGACAGAGTGCACCTGGCTGTATGATCTCAGTTTAGCTCCAGAAATCTACTGGTTAATAGCGTTTCACTTTAGTCTGGTGATACTTTTTATACCTTTACCATTTGGTTTTTTTCTGTATCATTTTTTTGCACTAGGCTGATCTTGTTAAGTCGATTGCACTGTTGTCCTTCTCCCGCCAGCCTTGCAGAGATGGGTCATCTCTGGGGACCTGCGGGCTGGGGAGCACTATAGAGAGGCTGTTGATAGCCTACTTACTCTGTTGTTCAGTGCTTGGGTTTCCAGCTCTGCACAGGGAGGGTTTAAAGAGGAAGAGAAACTTTGTCTTAGCATTTGTAACAGGAAGCTTTTCTATCACCTTAACGTAGTTAAACTTCTTTTTAACAAGAACTGTCAAAGCTGGACTTCTCAGAGCGGTGTGCCAGGCGACAGAGCAGATGCAGGTGACAAAGTGATTCCTGGAAAACTGTTTTCCCACCTACTCGGACTTTGCTATAGTCCCATCTGCCAAATGTTTGATAGCACTGACACCTGGTGGCTGCTGGGAGTTGGAGACGAAAAATAAAAAAAGGACTTCCCCCCCCCTCTTATCTCTGAGTATTTGTTTCCTGTGACTTGCCTAGGACAGTCGCCTGCTTTATTCGTGAGGGGCTGATGGCCTTGCCAGTGAGCAGAGGGGCTCGCACCAGGCACGTAAGGAGTGGTTTGTGTGAGGACAGCTCTGTCTGCAAAGATGGGACATTCCTTGGAGTCACCGATCTAGGGGCCCTGGGTAGCAATACAGGGTCTCAGCTCCATCTCGCCACTTTCTCCTCCACTTGCCCCTTCTCCTCCTGGGGACCACAGCCAGAAAGCAGAGGCTCTGAGAAATGGAGGTCGTTCTTCAGAGAGAGCATCAAGTGCTGGTGTGAGGAGCTCTGTGCCCCAGGGCATGCCGGTGATGACATCAGCTGGATGCACAGCCAAGATCAGAGTGGCTCTCCATCTCTGTGGCACGGTAGCCAGATGTGCTCTGGGATGGCCAAGCTGCAGATTACTCCCAGATGTTGCCCAGATGTCTCGAAGAGCATCTGTAATGTGGAGTCCAACATGTGCTAGGACTTTGCATCCTGCAGACCACCTTGCGGCATGTAGGGTGTAGAGAAACAATGAGAACTGACCAGTAACTGTGCTGTGAAGTATGTAATGCAGGTTGAGAATACAGTTCAAGATACCACCTTAAGGATCTCTCTGGGCAAAGGATGCGGTGTGAAATGAAGGTACATTATCGTATGGATCATTGTAGTGTGACCTTAGACCATTGCAGCAGGATCCCACTGCATCCACTGCCGTCAGCAGCTCGTCTGTTCCCATCCACCTTCGCAGCCTTGCAGGAGCACCTCTCCTTCGCAGAGGGTTTGGGGCACCTTGAACAGTCAGACAACAACCACCTTTGTCTGGGCTGGCTCAGGAGAGCCTTGTGGGCACATCTTGGCTGACAGCCAGGCTCCCGGCTGTTCTTAACACCCTCATTCCTGCTAGACCTAAACTGTGTGCGAGCCCTGGCCGCTGCTCGGGATTGCTGCCGGAGAACACTTAGAAACACTCGCGTCTGGCCCTGGAAGCGACAGGGTTGTGGTTTTGTTTTCTTTGCAATAAAACGCACCTCCTGGGTGTCTGAACACCGACCAGAGCGGAGTCCTTTGCTTGGTTGCATCTGCCTGAATTCGCATCTGCCACATCTGTTAACGTGGTGTTGGTCAGGGTCCCTCTGCTGGGTTGGGGGGGTCGGTCAGCCCACAGAGCTCTCCTTAATTCTCCTATCGCAGGTTGCTGCAGAAGCCCTGAGCCGTGCCAGGTGCCTTGGCTGTGGGAAACTGCCCCCCCCCCCCCCTCCGTCCCTGTGGGGTCCAGCCCTGTGGACCTGCTAGGGCAGCTTGGCTCAAGCCTCTGTTCCAGAGCGGAGCCCACGCCACTCGTGTCCCGGAGCAGGTGCCCCCAGCCGGCTCTGCTCTCCGCCAGCCCACACCTGCTCCCGAGCTGGACCCCACGCAACTCCGCGTGGTCCAGAGCCCCCCCCATGTGTGCCAGCCCGCCCCTCGGGTGTGTTCCAGAGCAGCCCCGCCATGCTTGTCCCAGAACCGACCCCCCACACTCCCCCCCCG
>NW_010972438.1:13247625-13351290 GCF_000737465.1 Haliaeetus leucocephalus
CCCGCCCCCCGCCGCTGCCCCTCCGGCCCCTTCCCCCGGCTCGGCCCGGCCCGGCCCGGTCCCTTGCGGCTGCCCTCCGTTCTCCGCGTCAATGCGGCGCCGCCGCCCCGCGGCCTGCCCCGGCCATGGACACCAGCGACCTCTTCACCAGCTGCAAGAAAGGGGACGTGAGCCGCGTGCGGTGAGCCGGGCCGGGCCGGGCCGGGGCCGAGCTGCCAACCCCGGGGCGGGGAGGGGAGCAGTTCCCGGCGGTCCCCCCCAGCGTGAGCCGCTGCCTTTAGCCCCTTTAGCCACCCGGGGGAAGCGGGGCCGGGACCCGCCGCGGGTCGTGTTTACCAGAAGCCGTTCCCGGCCTTCCCCCGGCCGCTGGAGCAGCGGGGCTCTCGCAGCCTTGGGTCTCCCTGGGGCAGCCGCCGTGCCAGGAGGTGCCTGGGGTGTGAAAAGGAGAGTTTGCAAATAAACGCGCCTCGCTTTTGCCCCGAGGAGTTCGGTGTATGCTGAGTCTTTGCTAGTGCTCTTGGGTTTGTGTGAGGTTTTCTTAAAATTGAGGCATCTGAATATCAGACGTTTATGGCGTACTTTGCTGGTATGAATGCTCTCTGTGGCAGGAGTCCTTGCAAAAGTCTCTTCTCTTCAGCTGCTCTTTCCCGACTGTTGGAAGCTGTATTTGCATCGGTAGGAAGCTAGATCTCTGGGAAGTAGTCATCACAGAAATATTTAGACACCTTGAGCTGTAGACTGTGTAGTATCCCTGAGAAATACGAAGCTGCTAAATTTCAGGTCAAGTCTCCTTCCTCACAGTGAAGCAGTATGGCTTAGCTGCCGTGATCTCAGATCAGGAGTCAGACGGGCTGCTTGTCTGCAGGGCGAGGGGATGTTGTAACACAAAGGCCCAAAGTTTACAAGACGACTCTTCTGCTGCATCTCGTGGTTTGAGTCTAAGACCGTTCTTCACCTTCTGATCCTACTTGATTCTTCCAGCTCCCAACATGTGGATCTTCCCAGATAATCAGAAGGAGCCTCTCTGTTTCAAGGTGCTCGCTAATGAAGGATAAATAGGCAGATAGGTGAGGTCTGGGGAACATTGTTATCAGTTGTGCATTTATGTTAGCTTATTTCACTGCAAGCACTAAATTGCAGGTTTACTGTAGAAGGAGGGGCCCTGCAGGTGGCCTTGCAGAGGTTTAAGATGACCAGCATAGAAGTGATAGTGGAGAAATGATCGGTCTGGGAATGCTGTCAAAGCAGAGGGGACAAACTGACCACATGGGGCTGAGTAGAAAGGAGCTGAGTTGCTTGGGATTTTGAATGTGGTCAGAGGAACCTGAAGTTTGAGACATGAAAGATGGAGGGAGTGAAAGGGGCAACTGATGTGGCAGATGAGAGAAAAAAAAAAACAAAAACACACCACCTTGAGAATCTTTGTGCAGGCTGAGAGGAACTTTTACACGTGGTTTGGAGAGATGGTTGTTGCAGTAGTTGGGGACAGGCTATAATAAAAGCCCAGCTGTGTAGGAGATTTGGGTACAAGGCAAAGGCTGGTTTCTACAGGTGCCAAAGAGGGAGCGTGGCAGCATTTGATATAGCCTAAATGTGCAGGACAAGGAAGTGGCAGGAATTAAGAGCAGCCTGGAGTGACACCTGTGTTGTTACTTGTGGCAAGAAAAGCCACCAGCAGGATGGGAGTCCAGCCTTGGCCTTGTAAACTTGCCCTCTTATTTGTAAGCATCCAGGCTGTGAGCATTGTTGGAGAATGTAAAGGTACTGCTGAAGTGCTCAGGCTTCTTTTGTGATTGCTGCCCTGTTAGGGGTCAGCAGGAAGTGGGTTTGATTCCCCTCTTTCCCCATGTGCACCACTTAAGATTGAAGAGGGCTGCCAAGCCATGCTGCAGAATGCTGTTCTTTGGGTTGAGGATTTGACTGATGCCCCTTCAGCCACAGCTGTCAGCTCCCCAAGTCGAATGCAAAATCCTGTCATACCTTTGGAAGTTACTGTATAAACTCAAAGTTAAATCTTTTGAAAGAACTGACTGAGTGAGTAGCTGCATGAAATTGTAACTTTGCTCTCCTTTTTCTTCCAGATACCTTCTTGAACAGCGAGATGTGGAAATTAATGTCCGTGATAAATGGGACAGTACACCTCTGTGAGTCCAGCAGCCTAGAGTGTTGTCTGGGTGGGAGGGCTTTCAGAGCTCTTCTGCTCTCTCTGCATCAGAAGCTAGGAGCACTGTTACAAAATGTCTCAGGTTCTGCTTTTTGGGAGATTTGGCTACGTATTTCTCCTTCTCTTCTCTGCGGGTGCTGTGCTAAATATCTTTGTCTCCCCATCTGACTTGACGCTTGCTGTAGTAGTGCTCAGAATGCTGGTTAATTTTGTGACCAAATTACCTGGATTAAGCAGTCTGTTCTTGGCCTGATTAGGCTTTTCCCCCCTCAAAGTCTATGGCATTCTGGCATGTCTTTTCAGGTGAAGGCTTGGCTTGGTGAAATGCGAAGTGACTGTGGGATCATAGTCTTGTCTGGCTGTCGTGGCTTAACCCCAGCCAGCAACTAAGCACCACGCAGCCACTCACTCACTCACTCCCCCCCACCCAGTGGGATGGGGGAGAAAATTGGGAAAAGAAGTAAAACTTGTGGGTTGAGATAAGAACGGTTTAATAGAACAGAAAAGAAGAAACTAATAATGATAATGATAACACTAATAAAATGACAACAGTAGTAATAAAAGGATTGGAATGTACAAATGATGCGCAGTGCAATTGCTCACCACCCGCTGACCGACACCCAGCTAGTCCCTGAGCAGCAATTCCCCCCTCTTCCCAGTTCCTAAACTAAATGGGACGTCACATGGTATGGAATACCCTGTTGGCCAGTTTGGGTCAGCTGCCCTGGCTGTGTCCTGTGCCAACTTCTTGTGCCCCTCCAGCTTTCTCGCTGGCTGGGCATGAGAAGCTGAAAAATCCTTGACTTGAGACTAAACACTACTTAGCAACAACTGAAAACATCAGTGTTATCAACATTCTTCGCATACTGAACTCAGAACATAGCACTGTACCAGCTACTAGGAAGACAGTTAACTCTATCCCAGCTGAAACCAGGACACTGGCAAGGCTGTGAACATGCAGTAGGTGGTGAGGAATCCCCATGCTGTTGCTGAGGAGGGTGGTGTGAGCTTTTTACCTCCAAAGTGCATTTAGATATCTGCAGTATATTTTGAGTATGGAATAACTTCCCATAGTAAAGGTAGACTAACATTTGCCTGCTGCAATGCATGTTACAGGATTCTCTGAGTTTGTCAGACAGTTTGAGGTCCTTGTGAAAGAGAATCATGAAAGGCTTCAATTGTGAAAGAGAAAACAAAACTCATTGTAAGTAGGACTTTGAGGGGCGGATTTGCTGTACATCCAGTGTGGGTGCTGTTCCCTCGTTATCATAGCACGCAGCAGCCAGACTGACAATGCAAGGAGCAAGGAGTGTTTTTGAGAATTCATTGGAATTGCTGAGTGCCCATGAAATGAATTCCATTAAAATGAGGATGGATTTGGCAGCTGGTGGTGCAATAGAAGATGCTGAACCCGGACTGGGACCTTGAGATCTCCTTGCAGGACAGCAGTGCCTAGGAGTGCTGGGAACAGATCCTGCTTAGTCTGTTGCTGGGGTCAGACTTCTATGCTATTCAGTAGCAATTCCTCAGTCCTATGAGGATTCATTCTCTAAGCTTATCAGGCATGGCTCGGTGCTGAGATCTGTGTGCTATGGTGAGCCCAAACACTGAATTTTGCTGCCTACTGTATCTTTAATTTTCTTTATCTTGTCAGGTATTATGCTTGCCTCTGTGGACATGAGGAGCTTGTACGCTATCTTCTAGCCAATGGTGAGCAAAAGTGTCCTGGTTATGGGTGCAATATCTTTCTCCATACTGGTCTGTAGGGATTGTATATCCTCCTAGCTGTCCCTTGTGGAAACTTCTATTACAACCAACCATCCAACCAGCTATCTCAGGCTGCACTGGGAGCCCTGGACACACTTTCGTGGTCCCTTTTGCAGGCCATTTGCTGCTTGAATTTGCTACAGGGAAACTTTCTGTGATGACTCGAGGCAGCATGACTTTCTGAAATCACAGCTGATGTTTTGTGAGCGTGCATTGCTGATATAAGAATCGTACTTCATCTGAAGAACTGTGTGTGTAAAACTTTCTTGTACTATTCTGATAGACTTGCTTTGTGAACAGGACTTAAAGGTGAAATGCAAGTGCTTTTACTAACCTCAGACAAAGCAAGACAAACTCTCCAGGCAAAGTGCCTGCCCATTTGGTTCCCAGCACCCAAATTCCCTTAGGTAGTGGTGATGTTCCATGTGCTGGCAGAGGAATCAGGGTGCAGCGTCAGATCTCAAAAGGTTTGTTTCTTCCACTGCATTCAGAGCATCTTAATCAACCACTTGTGTAATTCTAAAATAGCAAAATGCAAGTGCCCTCCAAATTTCTAGCAGACTGTAACCTAAAGAGGCATCTCTTGCTTTGTGCAAGGTAGAAATGCTTTTTAGGAGGAGCTGTTAAAAGTCCAATAAGTGATTGTACTCTTTGCACAGTGAGATTCTTCTTTGCAGAACACTGCTGGTGCCATGCTGAGAGGCTTATTACCAGGGTCAGTTTAAAAGAGTCATGACTCCTTCAGAAAGGGATTTTGCTGTGGAAGAACAGCTTTAGGTTATACACATGTAAGGGGAGCTTAGTTTTTGTAAATATGCTCAGTAGCGTAGGGGATCACAGTGAAACATGTCACCAGCCAAAAGTCATACTCATTTAGCGACCGTTCAGGGACACTTGAGAAGGATTTAACTCTGCCTGCTGGCATGTACCTGTGACCATTTTGCAGGAGCGAAATGTGAGGCAAACACTTTTGATGGGGAACGTTGTTTGTATGGAGCTTTGAGTGATGCCATCCGACGTCTGCTGAAGGAGTACAAACAGATCACGGCAAAGTGCATGAAGAGAGACTACTATGATGTCTTCCTGCAGCGGTAAGCAGATGAGGCAGCTCCATGCGTAATGCATTCTGTCATCCTTCCTTGGCTCTTAACCTGGATATTCAAGCTCTCTGTTAAGGGCAGATTTGAAAGGCAACTGATCAGTACCCTGTCTCATTCCTGGGCACGTAGAGCGTCCTAAGGGATGTTCCTTTGTGTCCTGATGGATGACTTCCAGGTATGTGTGCATTTAAAATATAGCCTCCAGTGAGTAGGTACAGACTCCAGAGCCAACAGAAAGTGGTCTTTATAAAACAGAAGCATTAGACTGCCATCCTTGACTGTCAAATGAAAATCAGATCACTAAAACCACATCAGCGATTTAGGATAATCGGTCAACTGAAATTGAGTTTCAGGCCTGAAGTGCTATAGCCTGTGAACTGAGGTTTCCAGCAGTGATAATGGGTATCTCATTTCTGAGATAGAGCACCTTAAGAAGCCTCAAACTGACTTACAGGGACGCTGCTGATTTCTTTCTTTTTTTCATTAAAATGTGTTAATTTTAAGATGTTTTTGAAAGTTGCCTGTCATACCTTGTAGTCCTAGCCTAGAGCTTGAGAAGAAGCCTAACTTGCTCTAGGAGTAGAGGAATAGTGTCAATCTTTTCTTCTCGCTGTTTTTCTACCCTGGTAGTTCTGATGTTATTACACAGACTTGGGTTTGTGTGTTTTGTTTTTTTTCTTCCCATTGGACTGACATTTAAAAAATAACCAACAAGGTTTCAGCAGCTGTATCTTCAAAATTGGAGAGTAAATAAGTCCTAGAAAGATTTGACAATCTTCCCATTGCTACAGATTCCTAATTTCTGAAGCTGTGGGGAAGAGGGGAGGAAGGAAACTCATTTATCTGAGTAAAATCAGATCCTGCCTTTCAGGGAAGTAGAATTTTGCACAGTGATTTATCATTCCCCAGGTGAGTTTGTGGCTCAGATGATGCAGGGTTGAGCACACATGAAAACTAAAATGTGCTGTATGCCGCTTCTCATTCCAAACAGACCTTGCATTAAAATTGAAACAAAGGGCAACAGTAGGGGCAAAAAATAAACACCTGACTGCTTCTATTTTATTTTGGGCAAGACACTAGTAGGAAGGATGTTCTAGTGGCAGGAGATTGAGATCAGCATTCAAGACCCTGCTCTGACGTCATCTTCTTGTGTGACCCCACACCTTTCTGTGCACTAGTCCTGCTTTCTGGAAGGAGTATGATGCCCGATGTCTGCCTGATTTGACCACTTGAGCATGTTTGTGAGGATACGTATGCAAGGGGTCATGGGCATTAGGAAGCACTGGTGATGGTTGCCGTAAACTCAAGAAGTAGCAATCTCGTTTTTTTTCCTTTTAAAGAATGAGGGTATGGGCATGCAATTATAAACAAGGCTTCATGTCTGATGTGGTAATTGCCTGCATTTCATGCCTGTAACATCCTTCCTTCTTCTGAGGGTGGGTGACATCAAGTCCTCTCCTATTTGCTGCATGGTTAAGTGTGCACACTGACAGTGCCCAGAGAGCAGGAAGGTTGCACCTTCCTTTGTAGTGGGGTAATTCTTTTTGAAAGTGTGCTTCTGTAGGGCTTTTTGTCATCTGACAATTTAAAAGCAGGATTAACCTTTAGAGATGTGTTTGGGGGCAACTATTTCTGCTTTAAAATGTGTTCCTGTGTTCAGGTGTTCACCTGAGGCAGGAAGGTTTCATTCTCCAGCCTCTCTCTTGCTCTAATTAAACTTCTTTGAGTCATTGGAGGGAGTGGGAGATCCCAGTCTAGTATGTAAAGTACCAGCCCCCACACTGGCCTTCTAACTGGGCAGGGAGAGACTGCAATGTCCAGAGGTATTTGATCATTTAGACCTAATTGTACCATGTCCCCCACTAGCTTTACTCCATTCTCTCCTTTCTCGTTCTGCAGTGAGTTTCCCCTCTCTTTGTTCCCTACAGGTTGCTGGAGCAGGGTTACCAAAGTGATATCGTTTTCATTGTTCATGGCAAATCCTTCTGTGCCCACCGCTGCATTCTCAGTGCTCGCAGCGCCTACTTTGCAGAAATGTTTGAGACCAAATGGAAGGGGAAGAACATGATAGTGTTGAAGCATCCACTGGTGAGCAAGTCTATACTTCCAGCTCTTTCCTTTCTTTTCCTATTTCAACTGGGTGAGAAAAGTTGAATAGGAAGGACCGTTTGAGGGTTAACTTCCACAATGAATAGCTCCTGAGCCTCAGAATGACCCTAGCCAAGGAGAGGAGCTTGTGGAGGCACTTAATGGAGTAAAATAGCATCTTATTCGGATAACAAAAGGCTGTAGACTGCGTACTTCCCCTTTGTTCCCTCTGTCATGGGCTCAAGCATATCTTAATTAATTGCAGTAGCAGGTAGCTGTTACCATCTGCCAGCTGTGTCACAACTCCTCTGTGGGATGAGTTGAGTCTGTCTAATTCCTGGTGGACAGGTGGTCTGTGGTGAAGACATCACCTCCATAATTGGCACTAATTGAGTCTCTTTTGTTGCCTTTGCAGCAAGAACTAAATAGGCCATAAGTGCATTCCATCCATTAATCACCAATACTCTGGCATACGTTGCTATAGCTTGATTGTGGCTTTGCAAAACCTCTCATGACAAACATACTTCCAGTTTCTCAGGACATTGCTTAATGTCTCTCCTTTGTACAAGAACGTGTCTTTCCTCTCAGATTAAGAAGAGTTGGAAATGTTTGCAACCAGTGAAATACTGGATTTTACAGAGTCTGTATTACAACTTGCGTCTTTGGAGTACCACTATTAGTCAGGTCCTGTCCCCCTAGGTACATGGATTAGTATCAGTTGATACTTTAAAAGAGCTGTATAAGCCAGGTGGAGTAGCAGCATTAGCTACGCGAGGAGCAAGGAAATTGGGTGCAGTGTGGGAGTTGCTATTTAAGTGGGGGTTTTTTGACTTGTTCAGGATCTTGTTTGTATCCAGGCAAGTTTCAAGCTTGTTACTAAGTTCCTGGGAATTTTAAAGGTAACTTTCTCATGTTTTATTTTAGATTAATCCAGCAGCCTTTGGCTCTCTTCTGCAGTATCTATACACAGGTAAATGACTTACTGTTTAGTGTGTGTATACATGGTTGGTAGGCAGCTGTCTGTGCTTCTGCCATAGCGCTGCTTGGGTGGCACAGGCTTGCAGACAGCCAGGTTTGGGTGCATGAGTTGCCAGCCCATCCTCTCTGCTGGCAGAAGGGGAGAATGTGAGCAATCCCAGCTCTTCCAAGTTGTTTGTACCTTTTGCCAGTTGTTGTCCTGCCAATAGCTATACAATCAATTAAAAAAAAAAAAAATCAGCTTAGGTCGATTGGTTGGATGTGTGTGGAGAATGTATTTTTAACTTAAGGAAGGTAAATTGTCATCTGGGAAAACAATCCCCTAAGGTGGTGAAAAGCCAGGTTCCCACATAGGACATATTCAGTCTGGCAGACCTGAGCAGTGTGTGCTGAATGTTTTGACTACTTTCTAATATTTTTTCTGAACGGAAGTTGATCCTAAACCTTCTGTGAAAATGCCAAATACTGTGTTGTAGGCATGCTAAGTGCTGAACTATTTCAGGCCAGGAGGTGGTGCCAGAAAACAGCTTTACCTTCAAGGTTCTCCTTCCCCAGTCCGGTGTTTTCAGAAATGTTCCTTGCCACGTTTTCAGTGATGGTAAAAGACTCTGGGACGACAGCTTGTGAGCCTGAAGTCTTTTCTTACCCAAAGCCAGGTAGCCAATGGTGGTAGTCATGCAGGCTGCTGTTGTGCTGCTATTTTTTTCTTTTCTGATGGAATTAGACATCTTTTGTATAAGCCTGTTCCGTCTTTGGCCTCTTGAATGAAGCTATTAGGGTAGACTCAGGAAAGTGGGAATGTGAATATGCCAAACTGAGATTCATTGAAGTGGTGGGTGGTGGAGTACTGAGTCTTAGGTTCTTGGACTGAGTTGTAACTGGATGCTGAAAAGTGAGGCGATGTGTCTACTGAATTTCTGTGCCATCAAGTCTTTAGTCCTTAATTTTTGCCATTTTTACACCTAAGTGGTATGGGTTAAAAGAACTGGCTGCATTTCTTCTTGGCAGGTCGTCTTGATATCGATGTAGAATATGTAAATGATTGCAAGAGGTTAGCCAAGCAGTGTCGGCTGCAGGACCTCATAGATGATTTGGAGACCAAATGTAAAAAAGTCTATGAATTTGGTAAGTATTTTACTTGCCATTGTCTCTGCCGTGCCTGTGTGCCCTTTCAGGGAGAAAGAGGAAGGTGTCATGGCGGATGTTTCATGGTGCCCTTGGGGCTTCCAGAAAATGATTCTGTTGTGGAATTCCCATGTTTGCATGATAGTTTTCAGTCATGGGCTCTCTGTAGGGCAGCTGGAGTGGTTTCTGACACATGCATGTTTATCATTTATATTGAATGTTTTCATTATAGTAGAGCAGCCATGGCAGCAGGACTTTGCTGTAGTTGCCAGACATTCAGTGTAGCACTCTGGGGTATATTGTGAAGTGCCTTTCAGCAGAGAGCTTGTTTAAATCACTGGGGAGATAAAATATGTACAATTAAAAGTTCTTTTCTGCATTTATTTGACCCCTAACCAAAGTAAAACGTTTGATAATTGGCTCAAAATGGATGCAGAGGGAGATACAACACTTTTTTAAAAGCAGAGGAGTATTTCTGAAAGCATGTATGTATATATAACACCTGTATGTGCCAAACCTTAAATGATGCAATCCTCTATTTAAGGGCTTTTTGTTATCCAAAGAGCTTGTGATCTAATCATGACATCAGCTTATTGCGTGAAATCCAACAGTTGGGGTTTATCATTCATCTCCTTAGCTCAAGCTAAAGGACATGTGAAGAAGAATTGAAACAGCACAAGTAGGGCAAAGCGGTGTTAGTCATTACGTAAAAAAAATAATCTGGTAACAAAACCTTCAGGCTGAAAACATCTGATTCTCATTTCATGCTCTGAGTTAACTCCTTTACTTCAGTCAAGTTAATTTTGGTTTGAGAAGAGAATCTAGCCTGTAGCTTTGAAGTCAATAGCATCTTCTTCCTTAATCTAAGAGGTAAGGGTGTAGCTATTCCACCTTTCCCTTTTGAATTATGAGTTCTGATTATTCAGCCTCCTGAAGTTGCTGGGCTTAACAGATAGAGACAATACTTCTAGCTCAAAAAATTCCTCATCTGCAAATGACATGGAAGATATTACCATGTGTATGTCTCCCCTTATGCATGTGCAATTGTTTGGTGGTGGCTGGGTACAAGGTTACCACGGCACAGCTGTTCCCAGGTAGACCAGGGTGCAAGTCCTTCTGGAAGCTGTATCATAAGTCTTACCTCAGCCATGTAAACACAAATGTAAACATGCATCTGAAGAGATTAGAAATGCATTTCTTGATTTCTTGCTACAAATAGTTTAAGATAACAGTTTGTGTATTAATTAAGTGGTGGAAAAGGGGAGTGGTGGTGAATACCATGAATAGAAAATAACAGCTACTCAGACAATCAGGTAACAAAATTATCTTGTGGCATCTTTTGATACCAGAGTAGTCTAGTGAGATGCTGGAGGTCTTTTTTTTCCCCTGTTTTTTTCCTTTTTAGCTTTTTATCTTTTTCTCCCAGGGTCTATCTGAGACCATGGAGGAGACCATTCCACCTTAAAACATTGAGTTAAAATTAGATTGTGGGAGGAAAATAAGGTGGATAGCTTGCTAGCTGTCTGAAGCCATTGCACAGTATGTCATTGGCAACTTAAGGATCATAAAGTCTGGTGGTTAAATTTGTGAACTGCAAAAAAGCTGACTTCTTGGTGGGTTTTAAAAATGGAAAATGGTGAATTAACGTTTCGGGTTGATTGGGAGTTTCAGATACATGCTCCACTTGGAAATGTAATACAAAATTCCTGGATGGCACTGAACAAATCATTTAATTTCTGTGTTCTTTGGGAGGGAGCAGCTGTTCTTCACATCTAAGGCCTGACAGAAGACATAATCAATGGGTGGTGTGAAGCACTGATGGAACTACTAGACTTTATTTTTAATTATGGCAGGTTGGATTCAAATGAATAGGCAGAACTGCTGATAGGTCTGTTAAAAGTTTGTTTCTCTCATCTGATCTCATGTAGAAGCCAGGAGAACTTGATTCTCCAGCAAGTAATACATGTAAGAATTATAGAAGTTAAAAATTGGGAAAGATCTTAGATCACATCATGTCTGGCACTTGACAAAGCATTAGTGTTCCTTCTAGGGCGTTAGGAATCTCTGCTTGTTCAAAGTGCAGGTCTGCAGAGCAGGGTCATGTCTTGCATCTGTATTATAAGGTTGAGACGTAAGCCCATGCAGCTCCAGTGGATAATTGCAGTCTCTGCAATCTCATTATCTAGAGTTAATCAGCATTTCAAAAGCCCTTAGTATCTTGGCATGCACAGACAGTAGTTTAGGAAAACCATGAAGAGGATGACCCAGTGCCTTCTGTTGCACCTGAGAGAGACTTCAGTGTGAATACTTGCATATTTTCCCCCCCATGTATATTGTTGCTATAACAGGAAAAAAACTATTGCAGTGTTTGGAAGAGCTCAGACGGGGTTTGTCCAGATTAAGCCATAATCCTTCCTTTAGAAGTGGAGGTATTTGAAAATAAATGTTCTGCAGCTATTTCTACATTGGTTGAGAACAAGGTTTGTGATGCTTGCCTTCATAGCGGAGACACTGGATGTACAGAATCTGTGGTTATAGCTAGTCGTGGCATTGGGAGGAGGATGTATAAGGCAAGTATCTGAGTGTGGCATCCTTTTGGAAAGGTTTGGGAGTTTGGTGGGGTTTGTTGTGGGTCTTGTTTTTTGTGGTGCATTGGCTCAGTTGAAAAAAAGACTACAAAGAAGTATTGAGCACTAAAACAAAGGCAGCTGGTGAATTGGTAGGTGATGTTCCATGCTATATAGCTGGCTAGACTGGGAAGAAGAACAAAATCCTCCATTCTCAACTGTAGTTGTCTTATTCCCTCCAGCTGCTTGCATTGTTTATGTTGCTCTTTTCAGAAAACCCTTCATTCCTACTTCCTGCGAGAAGGTGATGGTCCCTGCTGGTTGCTTGCAGCCAACAGCTTATTCCTGTTCTGTCACTTGGTTTTTATTGTTTCTGTTAGGAGAGAGTTGCTTATGATACCAAATCCTGTGCTCTTGGATTTGAGAGATGCAGTGTCTGAAATGTCTCGTGACAGATTTGCTTCTCAGACAAAGCACTGTTCTTTCATGTCACTGTGAAAGTGCACAGATGCTTTGTAGATCCCAAGAGAAGAACTCTTTCCCTTGACTACTGCTTAAGTTGCTGGGTCCATTAGCGCTTACAGAGCCTGACTGATTTGTCGACTGTTGGAATAGGCACTACACAAATATAAATGATTCTCTCTGCCATAAAGAATTTCTAATTGAACAGTGAGAAATTTCCTTCTCTCATGCTGGTCTCTAAGTGCACAGGACTCTTTGAGAAAATGCACTCAGTCTTGTTTGTGTTGGTGCCAGGTCTCTTCTTGGCTTATTTACTCTGGAAGTCATCTATCTGAAGGTAGCGTTTACTGCTAATAGAGCAGCCTGTGTCCTTGCTAGTGTAGCTCTGTGTGTAGCAATGATGGTACCCGATTGTCCTGTATTGGTAGATTATCCTTCCCTTTCCAGTATCTTTCTGGGATATTCAGCCTATTTGAGGTGCAGTGGTGGCATATCTGAAGGGTGCAGCAGTAATGTGGAGGAGGGGGTGGAGAACTTCTTTTGTGGCGTATTGTGGTCTTGTTTCGCCCACGGCCCAATGGAGTCATCTGATGGAGCTCATGTAATGCTGCGCAAAATGTCAGGAAAAATGAGGTCTCAAGGTGGCGTGATTCACCTGCAAGGGGTTTTAATGCGGTGAATCATGCCTGTCAGAAATTCTTCTGAACACTTCAGAACGTGGGGCCGCTTAACTCTTTTGTCCTTGAGAGTTAAGTCTGCATCTGTCTGGTTCCCAACAGCATCTCGAGCCTTCCTCACCGCAACTTCGCATTTTCCAGTGGTGCTCCATTTTTTTTCACATGCTTCCCTAAACGCCAGGGACTCCTCAATGTCTTACACGCTCCAGTCCTCACCCCAAAGCATGCTGAACTGAAAACAAACCTGAGGTAGTGAACTGCAGGAGGGAGGTGACCAGAAAGAGGAAAGGCTGCACTGGCAGCGATATTGTAACACAATAGCTGGGTGTACTTTGAGGTGCCACTCATTTGAAGTCAGGGAGGGTTGGCTTCAATGAGCTCCACAGCAACTTTGGTCATAGCAAGACTTCAAAAGTATGATTGTGTATTTTGCTTGCCCTTTATTAGGCTGTTTAATTGTGTAGGCTGGCAGGGTAAGACAGGAAGACACAGTAGGTCTGGAAAAGGCAAATGAAGCTGCCATCTCTTTATGGTTTATTTGATCTCTTTGGTGGTAGCGATGCTTATTTCATGTTTGCAAAGAACACAGGCATACTCAGGAGTCCAGGTGTTTGTTTTGGGGATCTACAGGTAGAGAGTAGAGGACAGACTCAGGTGCACAGAACTTATTACCTAAACAAGAATAAATCCCTTTGTTCCCTGGAGTGAAGTTAGGATGGCACAGCTGAAATGGGACCCATGAGAGCATGTGACAGAGCAGGGAGACATGGAAGCAGCTTTATTTTAACTAAATACTCCCTGGCACGGGATTTGCCTTAGATGACACCGTCAGTGGGGCGGGTGGTGGTCAGCTGGGGGAGGCATTGTGTGAGTCACTCCTACAGGGATCATGGGCAGCCTGATCAACGATCCTCAACTGTAATTGATGACAAGGATTGCAGAGAGCAGGTTGGGCTTGAAATATGCCTGTGGCAACTTTGTGTTTGCTACAGTTGATGTTCCAGCACAAGGAATTAAGTGGAAATTTGAGGAGAGACAACAATACATGCATCCCCTTCCAGCCAGGATCACCAGCTGTGCTGAGGGGTCCTGTATGCATGTTTACATAGAAGAATCACGTGTGTTTTGCAGTAAAAGCTAAATAGCAATAATATTACCGATTTTTCCTGGAGTGTCTTTCTTTTCTCTAAATGGGAGAGAATGTTTGTAGAGGAATTTAGGCATCTCTGCTATTTCTTTTTTTTTTTTTTTTTTTTTTTTTTTTTGTGCTTCTTCCAGTCTCTTCCAAGCCAGGGACCTGTGTGAAAGTGCTGACGATTGAGCCCACAGGTAACTGCCGGCTGCAGGAAGATCTGGCTCTTCTAGCAGACTGCGCCCTGCCAGCCGAACTGCGGGTAGGGAGCATTTATACTACTTCTGGTCTCTGTGGGGCTGTGATATGTGTTCAGATGTGTTCAGTTGCATTCTCTCCATTTGAGTTTAGTGTGTGCTTGTTTGCTGATGCTCCAAACGCAGAAAGCCTTTTATTGCTTGGAAATGCTGTACAAATGTTTAATGAGGCTGTCAGTGCTCGTCCTTTCCCTTGGATTTCTCCCACAGCAGGGATCTTGGTAAACAAAACCCTTGCCAGGTGGTTGCTGGGGATTTCCCTACTGACTACAGTGGGACAAGAGTTGCCCCCCAGCTCTTTTTCCTTCTCTCTGCCATCCTTCTTGAGTATCAGAAATGTTTTAGCAGCAGGCATTGGTACCTGAAGGGTCACGCAGGTGGAGGATGGCTTGCTGGACTTGCTTGCTAGGAACTGACATCCTGCAGTGGTGAGGTGCTTTCAAACCCTGAAAATATTTGTAGCAGAAATGCAAGTCCCTCTGAAACAAATTTAACTTGACTGGCAATAGATTTGTTTTTCATAACTACATCTTGTTGACCCTTAGAAATAGCCTACAGACCACAGGTTGATGATCACTATGTTAAAATACCATCAGTATTACTGGTTAGGCTCATATACGTGGATCTTTGCTGCCAGTTGCAGGACAACAGGATAAATATTAGCGGTCTTCATTCTCCCTGCATCTGTTTTTTTCTGTAATATCAGCAGATTCACTTTGCTCTTATGTCTGTCCTTTTTTTCCCTCTTTCTCATATCAACCACTGAATTTAATAACATGAACTCATTTTAGGTGGCTGCTGTGCCCACAAGTTGTATGGCTGAGTGACGTAGCAAAGTTTATTGCCTTTTTTCTTTTTGTCCCCTGCTGAATAGACCTGCCTGTTGCAGAGAGCGTGTGTGTGTGCATGTCCATGGATAAGGTTTCTTACCTGTACTAAGCCGGCATGTTTTGTGCTGGTTTTTGGCAGACATATTTCTCTGAGTACTGAGCACCTTATAGAGGGAGTTTTTCTCCATCAGGTTTCCATCTACCAAAGCAGAAATCTTTCCTATGTAACCTACCTCCCCCAAACAACTGTGCATTTATTTGTGGCTTTCCATATGTTTTTCTGTATGTTTGCAGGCTTTAAAGGGAGGTGATACTATAGGTAAGCCTCACATTTACCTCGCCAAGAATTAAAAATAGGATCATGGACCCCAAAACAGTGAGATTTACATAAATTTTAAGTCACATCACAAATAAAAAGAAAGCTTTCTGTTTGATTGCTTGTTCCCAGACCTTGATGGCACACTCCTGTTGGGTTAAGTTTTTCTTCTCAAGTGTTAGAAACACTTCCCTTTTAATTCTTTCATGCATAATAGGAGCTGGAAGGAAAATACAAAACTTGGGATGATGTAATCATCTGAGAGCACTGTGAATGCCTCTGTGAGCTGTGGTTTTCTTGCTATGTCCATAGATCAGAACGAAGGCAGTTACAGCAGCATTAGACTTGTTATGGCTGTAAAAGTGAAGAGGTCATGGGCACACGCCTATTCACTAGAGAATTTGTATGCCATTCACAAATGTGGGTGCTTTGTTTAAGCCAGATAAATTCTAAAAGATTCCAGTTTTTCTCTCTCTAGGTATTTTTTTTTGTTTGTTAACTTAGAATATATGAACAAAGCTCTTCATCCTATTGCCATTTATATCTCATGCTAATGTTTGCAAATTGTTAAATTCTGTGAGTTAAGCATCTTTTCTTGGATAGAGGAGTCACACATCTTCATTCTTACAGGGTTTGATGCCATACAAGGAATAGTATACAAACTGTGTAACCATGAATAGTCATGTACAAACATCCATGTCCTCAAGAGAAACATATATTTTTTTCCAGCCTATGCAGAACAAAATAGGTATTTGGCTTCTGGATAAAAGCCAGTATTTCCAGAATTTGGCAGAGACATTCTGAGCTGCTGCATGTCATGTAATGCCATATTACAGGAAATGGGGATGTATACAACTTTGTTTCACTGTAAACAAATAATTTGCATGTAATGTCTCTGATACTTGAAAGATGCAGAAAACTATGCATCCCAATTTCATAGTTCAGTAATATGTTATATGACTAAAACAATAATTAGCATTTGATATCCTATCAGAATTCGTTATTAGTTTTTAGAGTGAGAACTTTCTATTCTTTGAACTCTTAAACATGTTTGTAATCTTGGTATCTTGTTTCTCATTCCTGTTTGTACTTGAAAGCCTTTCCTCTTTCAGTGTTTGTTTTTAAAAGTGTGGTTGTTGTCTATGTTTTGATTTAAAACTAGTAATGGCCAGAATTTTTCTGACCACGACAGCTGCTTCTTTGGTTTGTTGCAATGAAGTTTAGCAGTGACAGATTTAAGTAAAATACCATCAAAAGCCAGGCAACTGTCAAAAACCATGTGGCTTTCCACTGTCTCTCTGCCTAGCTCTTCATCTTGTGTCTGCCAGCTGACCTCTGATTTAGAGACTCCAGGTCTTCTGGTATATGAGACTGTAGGCACATCATTTCCTTGTAGCTCATTTTTTATTACCTTTTAAGTGAAATCTTATTTTCCAAACCAAGACAAAATCAGACGTAAAAGGGTCAGAGTTTGCCATGAAATAACTACTGTTCTCTCCATCTGTATAGACGTTTGGTGTGGCTGAAAAATATGTGACCATTTGTCACTTCTGGGGTAAACCTAAATCTTGTAATGTGTAGAAAGAACAGTTTGAAACAAGTAGATGGGTTCCATCTTGTCTGTCTCTGCACCTGTGTAGCGTGGTTGTCCATGGCAGTTATTCCTGTGCTTTGCTTTGCCCATTTGGCAGAGGCAGATTAACTGAACTATTTACAACATTCTTCCAATTTTAGTTTTTATCCAATCCACTTGCATCTGGTTATGGGTTGGTAATCTTCTCTTGGACTGCTAACCCCTGTATTTTGTGTTGTAATTAATTTACAATTTTCTTCCTGAGATAATCTGGCCAAGGTACAAATTGCTGCCACTGATTTGTTTTTTATGTTTTTGCCTCCAGCAACATTTCTATTTAAGCACTAATAGCAAATTTGTAGCAGCAAAGACTTGGTCCTCCACATGTGATGGCTAGAAGATGCTGTGAAGCAGTCTTATGCTCCAGAGGTGTTGAGAATATTTCTGTATGGTGAACGAGTTATTGTGAATGTGTTTGCATCTCATAGGCTAGACTGTTTTGTGCTTCCTGGGCAACATACTTAACTTTGGCAGCTGTGGTTTGCCTGGACAGAGGTACGCTGAGGAGGTTGCCTGAATGGGGAGGTGGGAGGAATAAGCCAGTTTTCTACAGGGAGACCCTGAAAAGGGAGATTAAATTCCTCAGGCATGACAAGGGAGGAGGGTAGAAGTAGTAGAGACTTAAGAGGGGAGTAAAAGGGAAAAATCTGCAAAGCCACTTCATGCTGAATAGGAGAGACAAAGACGTGAACGTGCTTTTGTAGTAGGAATTGGAAATGACCTTGTAAACCTGAGCATCAGAGCAGGGACCAGGCAAGGCTAGAAGCAGGGAATTGAGCCTGAAGGAGTTTGTAATTCAGGAGACAAACTCTGAGGCAAATAAAAGTCCCATGTCCATTCCAGAGGGATGGATTCCTTTTAAAGATTTACCTTTGGACAAGGGGAGCAAAGAAGGGATGCATGTAGGAGATGTGGAGTTTATGTCTCAGTTAAAATTCTTGTGCTATGAAGAGTGGCATCTTATCAAAGCCTGTTTCTAGGTTTGTTTTACCTGTAATGTGCTTGCAAAGCTGTAGCCTTGAAAGTCCTGTCAGAATTTCTAGGAGAGGACATGGAAGCAGTGGGCATAGGGTGGGGATAGCAGCAAGGCAAACAGAGCAGGCAGTTGGATCATGACGACTAGCATTTGTAATGCGATGCCACAGAGAGCGTGGCTGCAGACCCCCAGACTGCCATTTGTTCATTGCCTTGAAACGTGAAACACAGATTACAGCAAAATAGCAGCCTGGGGAATCTACAAATGGGATGATCTGATCTCATCTTCAATGCTGGAGGTGCCCTTTGTGTCACAGCTGTACGGAAAGCAGGTAATAGATGAGGTGGGGAATGTTCCTTGAATTGCTGTATCTCTTCTGGGAGAGGAGTTCCCCAATGGGGAAATACTTACAGGAGGGAGGTGCTATGGAGAGGCAGCATTACTGTGACAACCATGTGCACAATTTGAATATTACTGGGCTTACTCTCCTGCGATTAGGAATCAGAAGCTGCCAAATATTGCTGTGGACAGACAAAGACCTTGGCAAATGGGTCCAGATTGCCATGTTCAGTGGTGGTGTGAGCTTTTGCCAGCTTGGTGCCTTGCCACATCCTAGAAGCTGTTTTGTGAGAGAAACCTCACTGCATACAAACTGAGCTTGGCTGAGAGCACCAATCCGGTGTATTGCAGGCTGTGTCTTTCTTTAGTTTGGGAGGGAGGAGTCATCTGGCTCCTCTGTAAAGCTGAAAGTCAGTTGCTTTCAGTTAGGATGGAGGCAGGCGCGTTGGAAACGGTGCGTAGGTAGTCTGCAATTGGGAGACTGATCTTCATGGTCAGCCTGGGGTTTTCCCAGGTGCAAACTTGGGATGTAACTTTCCTGGATGAGACACAGTGGTAATAAACTTCTCGGCCCAGGCAGATCAGGGCATGTGTTTGGAAAGCAGGAACCAGGGGAAACTTCTGTTTCCAGAGATTAATTGTCTTGGTTACATGACTGTGAATATAAACTTTTTCTTTTACAATTGAATTACCCTGTATATACGATAAGGTGAAAGTGAAAATATTTGGAAGTGTCACTTTAAAATAACAGAAGGCCAACAGATTTTTTTTTTTTGTGGTGTGTGTGTGTGCGTGTGCTGTCTTTGTTGGCATGTGGGACTGGGAGGAGGTGTGTTGGTGTTAAAATAATTCACTAGAGTATTAATACTGCACCAACACTATCTTTGGCTGCAAATCAAATTAGAAATCTAAAGTGTGCTTTAGAAATGTTGGATTATTCAAGTGAGGCAGTAATTGTAGCCAAACAATCTGTGTGTATACATCTATGTAATCTATGTGTTACTGCATCTACCTGTCTGTACATCTTCACAGTAAAGGGCTAGTCCTAAGCCCCAGTATGCTTATGATACCTACTACATGAAGTAAACTTTGCCTGCACTTGGTTATCTGCCTTGTTAGGTGGTGCAGAAATGCTTTCCAGAGGTCTATGGAGGGTCAGGAAGTTTCCATGGAAAAGGGAGGCAGCTGTAACTTGTACCAGGAATATCTCTGTCAGGGGTGCAAGGGCTTCAGTTCCTCACATTGAAATCTGTGTTCAGAGCATCTCTGGCGCTCTGTACTGTGCTGAGGGAATGGATGGATGGTTGCTTCTGGGAAGACCAAGAAGTCCAAAGCTGGGACCCTGAGCGTGTTTAAAGCATGGATGTTAAAGATAGGGTTTTCTGGTTTCTCTTCCTAGGTTGGTTTTGGGGAGCTGCCATTTGACAGTACTGACAACTTTAACAGTTGTCCCGATGTGTGTTTCCGGGTGGCAGATTACAACTTTTTGTGCCATAAGGTATGTGCTTGTGCTTCATTCTCCGTCCTTTTTGCCATGAGTCTAGTCTACCTGTCTCCCCCACACATCCAGTGCTGGATACACTCTGCGGAAGCAGCATTGCCTCATCAGCTGGAAAATCTTACTGCAGCTGGAAACTATATTTAAACCATTTAACAAAACAGCAAACCTTGCCTTTCTTGCAGAGGTGAGGAGATAAATTCATGGATTCAGCTACAGCATTCAGCTGCAATATCTCCTACTGCTGGCTTGTGAGTTCAGTGTCTTGGAGAGGGGAATGTTTGATCTGCAAGTAGACAGCAGTAAGAATGGATTTTTGACATCCAACTTCAACTCAAACTCCTTCCCTAATGCCATGCTACTTTTGGATTTCAAGTTTACAGATTGGGTTTTTTTTGGTTCTGAGGGTAGGCATGGATAGAAATAAGGTATGGAAAAATGTTGGAGATGCAGCTTCAAAATAGGAAGAATCAGAGTTACAGAGTCTGAACTTCTGAAATACCTTTGAGCTGCTCTGACAGCTGGTTGGAAGTGCTGTTTGGTTTAGTGCAGTGAGAAAGATGCTAGTATTTTGGTCTTTCTTCCCTCTCCAGGCATTTTTCTGTGGTCGCAGTGATTATTTCAAAGCCCTTCTTGAAGACCATTTCAGTGAGAGTGAGGAGCTGCAGACACAGCCCAGCATCCCTGTGGTGACTCTCCACAATATCTCAGAAGACATCTTCATCCGGGTCCTCTACTACATCTATAGTGATGATACAGAGGTGAGGCCAGCCATGGAGCCTTTCTCCTGTGCTGGATAATTCTGGAGGTGTTCACAGTAGTATTTTCCTGCAACATCTGGAGGGGGTTGTTGTGTGTGGTTTCTTAAATCCCACTGCCCTACTCTGCTACCTCACTTCTGTCTCAGGAACCCACATACTGGGACTTACTGTTAGCCAGGCAGGGATCTAGTTTATGTGCATGACATTTGGGAAGCAAATCCCTAGTCTTTCATCCCATAATAGAAATTTAGAAATTAGGTTGCACATTGTATGTTGGCATGAGAAATGCAGGGCTTTGCAGATTTCCCTCTTGGGCTCTGTGGAAGGATAAGGTGAGCAGCTGCCAGTAGATGGCAGATTGAACACATTTGGAGATGTGGAAAGGTTGAGAGATTCTGCTTATTTACTCTTGGCATCATAGCCTACTTTTCCATTTGTAGCAAGTCATTATTTCCACTGTTATTTATTGCTGGGGTGGGCAAAGGTTCCACTGGGAGACCAACGCCTTGCTGTGCTCAGTATCACAAGCAGTAACAAAATGGCCCTAACCCACCTAGTTTTCAGCCTAATGGAAGGTGCAGCAAATCCCAGCATTTAAGCAGCTTCCTGCTTTGGTTTTGTGGCAAATACTTTCAGCAGGTCTAGCTACAATATGCCAGAACACATTCTGGCATTAGGGCAGTGATCAGAGACGCTGCTGCACCTGCCAGTGTCACTTCTCCCAAGCAGAATTTGTGCTCTGGGTTAGGTGGCACGTACAGAGAGTGCACGCAGCTGTGACCTTGTTTCTGCTGATCTGTTCACCTCCAGGTAGCAGCAGGGAATGTGCGTAAGGGAGAGATGTATTGAGCAGGCAGCAAGGGCAGGATTGCCATTGGTATGCCAGAGAGCAGATGCTTCACTTGTCTGCACTCTTCCCTCAGCTGCACGCTGAAAGGGCCGGCAGAGAGGGAAAGAAGCATGTCGGGGTTGTGGAGATCCTCCTGACCCTGTGACTGCACCGCAGTGTGACCCTGTTCCTTTGTACTGCTCCAGTCTGCCTGCCCTCCTTGTGATGGCTCACAGGAAGGATGTTTCCCAAGCAGCCATCCCTTTCCAAGGAGTGCCTCAGCTGCCATGTCTGGACTTGGAGCAGGAGGGCAGACCAACAACAATGTGTAGGAGTTGAAAGGATCTTGCTCATATGTTTTCTATGCAGAATGGTGCCGTCACAGAAACTAGTTTGGATTTCAAACTGAGCAGCCAAGATAGGTTCTTCTGCAGAGGGTTCATCTGTCATGAAAAACTACCAGGAAAAATGGTCAGGAAAACAGGAATACAGCTCAAGTTCCACACTGTTGTGGTTTAACCCCAGCCAGCAACTAAGCACCATGCAGCTGTTCACTCACACCCGCTGGTGGGATGGGGGAGAGAATCGGGGCAGAGGGGGGAGGAAAACTCATGGGTTGAGATAAAGACAGTTTAATAGGACAGAAAGGAAGAAAATAATAATGAGAATAACAATTATAAAATGACAATAATAATAATAAAATAATTGGCATATACAAAACAAGTGATGCACAATGCAATTGCTCACCACTCGCTGACTGATGCCCAGTTAGTTCCCGAGCAGCGATCTGCCCCCTGCCGGCCATCTCCCACCAGTTTATATACTGGGCATGATGTCGCATGGTATGGAATATCCCTTTGGCCAGTTTGGGTCAACTGCCCTGACTGTGTCCCCTCCCAGCTTCTTGTGCCCCTCCAGCCTTCTTGCTGGCTGGGCGTGAGAAGCTGAAAAATCCTTGACTTAGTCTAAACACTACTTAGGAACAACTGAAAACATCAGTGTGTTACCCACATTATTCTCATACAGAATCCAAAACATAAGACTATACCAGCTACTAGAAAGAAAATTAACTCTGTCCCAGCCAAAACCAGGCTATGTGGGGTGTTCTCTCTGCCCTGGGTTTCTCCAGCCAAGTGTCAGCACTCCCAATTCCATGTTTCTTTTTCCGAAGGATTTATATGTCTCTCTGCCATGTAGTAGTGACAGTGTTTGCAGTTGGAGGGGAGAGTGTGTGCAGAGGACAGAAAGGGTTCTCAGCAGAAGGAGAAGCTGCTGATCAGAATATTTGTGTGGGCTCAAGGGGAGCTTTTGGAGGAATGGTTGCCAGATTTGTCCTCTATCAAGCAATTGGGATCTGCTGCCATCAATACTACTGACTCAAATGCCTCCAACTTGTGAAGTTCCTGGAGCTTATGAAAGGACAAAGCACCACTTGATTAATAACCCCAAGAGCTTTGTTACACCACTGTGGCACTACAGCACTTGTGGCATGCCTCTAATACATCTTGCATCCTTCTGCACAGCTGTTGCAGGGTGTTATACAGCTGAGGCATTTGTGGTGAGTAGTCTCTCCAAACACTGGTGTGAACAGCTGTAGGGGAAGAAATAATCAGCCTTTTGCAGTTGTCAGTGAGCAACCACATGTGTAGATGTGGACGGCAGTGTTTTTGCTGCTGACCAGTTATTGGGGCAGTGGACCATGCTGCACCAGAGTTACCATTCCTCAATCTAGACCAGTGTGGCTTGGTCTCTAAATGAAAGTGATCTCGCCTCCTCCACAGCCAGGGTATGCTGCATCCTGCAGATTTGCTGTTAAAATGGATGTGGGTAACTGTGCTCTTTGCACTTCACATTAGCAGGAACAGAACTGTGCAGAGAGAGGCTCTAGTTCCAGGTTAGTGACGCAGATGGTTGACTAAAATAGGATTTGCCCAGCCAGGGGGAAGAGACTGAGTGAAGCTGGAGGTGGTGTCTCCAACATTATGTACAGCATTTTTTATCCTCAGATCACTTGCAAGGAGCAAAAGTATCCAAGAGGGAAGTGGGAGGGTGGTTCTCTAGCTCAAGAGCCTGAAAATGTTAAAGGCCATTTACCACAGTGTAAGCTTGAGCATCTGGTACACAAATTTAGCTCAGTTTGAATGCCTGTTAAAGCTCCAGTAGTATTTGATGTGCAGAGTCTGTTCCTTACCTAGTTGGGCCTCATCTACAGTTTATTTGTGGTGCAATTTTCTGTCCTTGAATGTCCCTGTGCCAGGTAGGTTGTGCTGGCTGAATTAGCAGAGCCAGTTTGAGGAAGGAACTTAAGAGAATTTTGCACATTTTTCACAAAATGTGAGTCCAGCTGTACTAAATCGGAGGAAAAGTCCTAGTGGGGACAAGGTGCTCTGTTCTGCCAGCCTGTTCCATTTGTCTCTTTGAAGGACTTTCAGTACTTCTGGTAAAAGCTACCTCCTTCCACTGCTACATTGAACATTTCTTAGCAGCCAGCTTTCAGGTGCACTTCAGTGTTTCAGAATTGCTTTGTGCTTAGCTAGGGGCGTTAGCTGCAGCATGGCAAACTTCTTGCTTTGTGCTGAGCAAGCTGCCTCTGCAAGCATTTTAAACTCCTCTGTGGTAACTGAGTGGAACAGCTAGCCCTGAAAGATTGAGCTCCTGTCTCTCCATAGTACCGTTAACACTTGTCCGGTAGTGGGCCAAACAACACTTTAGGGAATCTCTGCTAAAACACAAGGAAGAAGGCAGATTGCCAGAGACAAGTGAAGTGACCAGGACTGGGCAGTAATTCTCCTCTTTCCATTGCCAGCTGTCTCCAGAAAACGCCTATGATGTGCTGTGTGTGGCAGACATGTACCTGCTGCCTGGGCTCAAGCGCCTTTGTGGCAGGACCTTGGCTCAGATCCTCGATGAGGACAACGTTGTCAGCATCTGGAGGATCGCAAAACTGTTCCAGCTGACCCGACTGGAGGACCAGTGCACGGAGTACATGGCAAAGATCATTGAGAAGGTAGCAGAAACACTCCTCACTGCACTTACCATACATGCCTGTAAATCTAGCTGCACAGTGAGCCACAGATACAACAGATTTAATGATTGTACTTTGGTCTGTAATAAATGGTTGCCCTCTCTGGTTTAATGTGCTTCCTGAAAATGAGGAGTGGTTAAGTAGCAAAGCACATTGAATTAGGACAGAGGATGGGGAGTATGGCAGTACCTGATGTCACTGCAATAAGCCAGATGCTGGTGGCTGTCTAGCACATCCCTGTGGACTGTGGGGCGAAAAACCTGCCCAAAAAGTTTTGCAAGTGCGATGGGCAGGTGACTTTCACCGAGCTTTCAGCCCCCATGCACAGAGCAACAACGGTGTTGCCTGAATACACCAGCTGTGGCCTGGAGAACCCAATGGGGAACTCTGTGCAGGAAATGCGTTTTGGTGGTTTGGGGGGGGGGGGGGGGGGGGCGTTCTTCCTGGCATAATGCTATAGAAAGGAGAAATCAATGTGATCTCTAGTCTCCTCTAGGATGACAAATCTAACAGCAGGGGTTTCCACAGGGGAAATTTGGCTGTCAAACAGCCAGAAGTAATGAATCTAACACTGAAGTTTGCTTTATGGGGCTCCATGCTCCATTTAAGTGTTATCTGGAGTGATTATAGCTTGAAGTTTCAGGACTCGTGGAGAAAGTTGCCATACAGAAGGATAAACTAAAATCTATGTGGTGTTTTTGTCCCGAGACAGATCTTTATAATTGGCTTGTACAGTTCACGTGGGAATGTAACATTTTCACCTGCAGCTTGAAAGGTGTGAAATTCTTTTTGGCATGTGAGAAAAGCAAAGGAAATGATTCTGGGGCTGTTATTTTGTTCAGTGTATAGCTTGGGGATGATAGACACATCAGCATGCACTCAGATTCTGGCTTCTGAAAAGGGATTTGGTTTGAAAGCTGATGAATATCCCAAGTAGTAATTGGGCAAGGTAGGGCTTTGCTTGTGTGTTCCCCTTGCATTCCCCTTCTCTAGCCTGGGTGGGAGTCTGTGGACCCAGCATTGGCAATGTGCCTTCCGAAGGGTGTGTTGGCACAAACAGAGCCACCCCAGCTGTTCAAACATCAGCAGCTGCCAGCATCTTGTGGAGATGCACTGATGATGGCAACAGGGAGAGATTTTGGCAGCGTGTGTAGCACAGAGCAGGGCTCAGCAACCTGCCGTGCCCAGGCACAGTTTAGTAGCATAGACAGACAGAAGCTGCCTCTCACCCTTCAGCACACCACATGTTCCTGGGGAAGTTGATGCAAAATCATTCATGGGTGACCTGATTCTGTCAGGTTGGGCACAGAAGAGAGCAGCTGTCTTGCTGTGATCTGCTGGTTGACTGTTGGTGGTGGGGCCGAGAGCCATGGTGGGGACAGAGTCATCTGTGGCTCCTGGTTCTGAACTGGGCACAAGCACCCGCTGTCTTGCCTGTTGCAGGACACTTCCCAAAAGTGTCTGGCAGCATCTCCTGGTTCCTGCTGGGTAGCCTTTCTGGAGGGAATATTGTGTATATTTATGTGTCCCAATACCAGAACTATGGATTCTTAGTTTAGTGGGTATCACAGTGCACTGTCTGAGGTGCAGATTGCTTACAGTTGTGACCATTTATTGTTGGAGTATTACTGCCTCCTTAGGATGAAGAGCAGGATGTGTCTCCAAGCAGTGTCTGTAGGAGAGATAGGAAGATTTGAGTCTCCGTGTACCCTTAGCATTTCCTTTTCTTCTGTGGGACCCCTCAACAGTGGCTGAGCCCATTATCCCAACCCTTTATCTATCTTGTCTTCCTAATGGTTCTCTTGTCCACCCTGTGCAGCTGGTGGAGTTGGAGGAGTTTGTGGCTGCTGTGAAAGAGAATGCAGAGGCTGTGGAGGAACGGCAGGAGACTGACTCCATTCCTCTAGTCGATGACATCCGCTTCCACATCACCAGCAACGTGCAGACTTACAGTGCCATCGAGGAAGCCAACCAGAAACTAGAAGCTCTGGAAAACCTCCTGGCCAGTATAGGGCTTGAGTGCTGATGTGTGCAAACCCTGCCTGTCATATGCAGCCTGCGTAGCCCCCACTAGGTTGGCTCAGAGCGCAAGAACATCCAAGTCCAAGTCTCTGAATGTCTCTCTTCCCCTTCGTTGTCCTTCTTCCCATCCACTTTCAAGCATGGTTTGTTTTTAATTTATTTATGTCTGGACATTTGCATGTCTGGTTTGTGTTTGGTTTTATTTTGTTTTTTGTTTCGTCTTTCAGAAGTAGCTCCCAAAGCTCAGCCCTAATCAGTAGCTGCTCCTTTGTACAATACAATGTAGATAGGAGATTGCAAGCTGTTGGGGGTGGTGAGGGAGCTGTTCTGGGGGACTTGCTACTGCCTGGTGTTAGGACCCATCCTGCTGGGTGTTGCCCAACAACACACTTCTGAAGCTGGTTCATGGCAGGTATTTGTTGAATTGCCACCAGCAGAGGAAGAAAACTAGATTAAACTCTCCAAATAAGTATATTGGAAGGGAGGTGGCCTTTCTTTCACTGTCAGCATTATAAGATTGGCAAAGTTGGGTGGTGCTTCCCTAACAGGGACACAGGAGTGCTTGGCTATGTGGAAGGCACTGCCTTCAACTGCTATTCTAGTTCTTAGATGAAAAATACCAAAGTGATTTCCAGTTCTTCCCTAGCTTTTCATTGCTTTGAAGTGCTCAATTTAAAAGCTTTGCTTTCTGAACAAACATCTTTGGGAATACAGTAGAGACCAGAGTCCTTCCATTCTTAGAAAGCAGTAGCTTTCAAAGCATAAAAAAAGGGAGAGCACCCCTTTTCTTCCTAACAGGGGAAGGAAAGACCTTCTTGGAAACAGCACTTTTTCCTTTCTTTTTGTCCATTTGTGGTGGGCCAGGGAAGAGGGGTCACCGGAAATCTTTTTTGAAAGGAAAAGGGGCCTTTTGGGTCTCTTGCAGGGCAGCTGTCCCACTCATCAACCTTCTGGCTTTGCTCAGCCTTGAGCCTTGTAGCTTCATTGTTCTCCAGGAAATTCACTGTTTGTACTAATGAATGTTTTTGAATCTGTGTTCTGCAGTAGGTCGTGTTATCTCGTATTGTCTCCCTAGACTCCTAATGAGGGTAATGATGTTCTTTCTCCTTGGCACTAATCAGCAGGCGATACCCCTGCATAAAGCTTGCCTTGCCAAATAGGCTGCCCTCAGAGCTGTTCATCTCCAGAATGGCATGTTATGAGAGTCTCTGGTCTCCAAGGCACAGGCCAGGCATACTTTGCCGTGCTGTGAGTTGGAACGGAGAAGAGGCGTCGTGTAAAGCACATAAAGAATCTTGCTCAGGCAGTGGACTGCCATTACTAACACATATTGTCATTTTGGTCACTTTGTGAAGCAAGAACTTGAAATAATCCATGTCGGGTGTGCTTTTATTGTTTGAGGTGGGAACTGGGCACGGATTCCCCGCAGCTTCAGGGTGTTGTTTTCTGTAATGGTGATGGTGCTTCACATGGATAAAGGAAGGGTTTGGAGTCCAGTGTTTGGCAGGGACTTGCTTCAGGTGTGGAGGTACTGGGAGGATGGGTTTCTCTTCTTTGCTGATCTCACCAGGTGAGAGACTGATGCTCCCATACCATGTGAGAACTGCAGCCTCACTGCCCCTGCTCAGAGCATCTGCCTGTATCTGGCATCTGTTGAAGCTGTTTGCAGGTACGTGGGCAGGCTTTGGGCACCACTTGCACTAGCAGGCTGGGTTCGGTTGCAGTGCAGAGCGGGCACTGGGGTTTGGCCACTGTACTGAAGAGAAGCTGGACTTCAGCAAAATCGCGTGTCAGGATTGAGTTGCATTTAACAGAAGCTGGGGACAGAGCTGGGGCAGGAATGAGGTGTATTGACATAACTGAAGCCCAGATGCTTGCGCACTTTGTCATCTGTGTTTAACTGGTGTCTCTTGCAGAACAAGTGTCTGGGGCAGGGGATGGTGGTGGCAGGGCTGTTCAAGCGGTGCATGCTTCAACTCTGTTTCAAAATGCTTGTGAGGAAGTGCAAGGAGTTCTTGTGGTTTGTTTTCTGCAGCCATATTAGGGTGAGGGAAGAGGAGGTAACCCTGCAAGGGTGTGTTGCTGTATGGAAGCAGGGAGCAGCAGGAGTGTGCTTCTGTTTGGGGTGGTGACATGGAGAGGAGCTGTGCATTTGTTGTGTGATTTGTGGAATGTACCTCCATGTCCATCTCTAAGCTCAGTGTGGCTTTGACAGGACCACTAAAGAGCCCAGCGCAACTTGAACTGATAAAGGCATCTCAGTAAACTTGAGGAGGGGAAAGGCTATTGAGAAGGCTTTGATATGAAGTCCCATATATTTTGGAGAAAGAAGGGTGAAAGCAGAACTGCCTGTTTTCTTGCTCAGTGGAGTGTCAGGCTCGTGAAAGCCTGCTACAGAAACCGACAGCTTCACCCAGCTGGTTCAGTTCCTCTGCATTTCTTCTCCCTATATAGCTGAAGATGACACTGAACATAAGCAGGATGTTTAGTTTATCACATACCCTGTGCTCCTTCTGCATAAATTCTGCATCTGACATCTCAGTAGTCGGCTTTCCACAGCAGTGGTTGTGACAGCCCTGCACAAGGCTTGCACAGAGCCACCAGGGAACAGAATGTGGCCTTTGCCTTCTGCTTGTACTGAACGAGATGGAGAAACAGGATTACCAAGGAATGTGCTAATGCTTTTCTCTACAGATGCCTCAGCTGCTAAAGCAAATGGACACTGGTAGTGGGCAAAGCAGGAAGAAGACAGAGGAGGGGCAGCAGTGCTGGGAAGTGTTTTCCATATGGCTGCTCTTGAATAATTCCATTCCTGCGTCCTTAAGTGTGGAGCAAGTGAGGCTGCAGTTGTGCACGTGGGAGGAAAGGTCAGTGTGGCCTTTTGATCTGCCTCCCCAGTAGCACAGTTCCACGTGGGCTGCCAAGCAAATGCCTCATCTGTCTGTGTGCACTTAGTGGTCACATCTGTGAGGCCCATCAGATTGTCCAATTACTCGGGGTCCTTTAATCCCCCCCATCCCTTTTGGCGAAATAGGGCTATCAAAAAGCATGCATAAGCAGATGGTCAGCATGCAGGCAAGCTCTCTAATTAAGATGAGCCAGGTCAAAACTTAGATTTTAATTCACTTTATTCTTGCTGCAAATAATTTTATCACAAAATAAAAACCTTTTGATTTTTTTTCTGTTGCCAGTGTCCTTTTTGTGTTCTGTTGCCTCTGTTCTTTTTATTTACTACTAGCCACTTGTTGAATTAAGAAGATTGTAAAATTTATCAGAGCAACATATTTAAGAAGAATGTGTAAGCATGTGTGCAGCAATAAAATAGTATATTTCACTATATCTGTTCCTGCTGTGGCCTCTTTGTTACCAACTGACACCACCAGTGTGGCTTTATTTCTGAAAGGACTTGGTGGGCTCCTTCAGCTTATTTTCCCGTGCCCAGGCCAAGGGCTGGCTCTGCACCACCTGGCTTCCAAGCAATGAGGAAAGCGTGACTCCTCTCTCCTCTCTTGGTGACCCTTTTGTACAGTCCTGCTAGAACATGAGTGTAAAGCACTGACTTGTTTTTACTGGCTCCTTTCTCCCAGGATTATTCTATTCATTAGCAGCACCGTGGCACAGGCTTGGTCAGTGTCATGGTGGTGTGTCGGGGAGGTGATGTTTATCTCGGAAGGTTGCTCTGGGCAGCCCCTCACAGGTAAGTTGTCCCTCTCTTCTTGTCTCCCTGTGCTTCTGTCATTGCTGGCTGTCCATTAAATCCAAGGATGGAGATTTCTCAGCCTCTCTGCTTAACTACTGTGACTTGTTCAGTGCACTCACAGAGCCTCTGAAGCATGTGTTTTCTCCAAGACCTTGAGTCTGCCGAAGTGCCTGGGCAGTCCTTCCTCTCCTCTCTGAGGACACAGACGCTTGTTTTCTCTTCTGCTTTCTTGTATGTCTGGGTGGCTGCAATAGTTTCTGTGACGTTAACTGAGCTGCCTGTGTGCAGCCCCTGTTGACTTCAGAGTGTGACTGGCATTCAGGGAATGAGGATCCAGGCTTGTCCCTGTGGCTGCCTGTAGGAACGTGCAGGTCTCTTTTTGCGGGGGGGGATACTAACAGCATCTGAATGACTAATGCTGTTGAAGGGGAGGACTGGGCTTGGAAAAGTTCAAGCACTAATCAGGCTTTTGGGACTCAACAAACACTGCTTACAGGGAGTATCGTTGTGCTGTGAGAGCCTGGAGTAAACAACGAGCCTCTTTTAAGAGGCTTGAGCTGTTCATGTCGGTGCAGTCATGGTCAAACAGTGGGGAAGGCACCTTCCCACGTAACAGCTCGCAGTCGCTGTGCATTGACAGACTTGTGTGCTCAGGGTGACACCGAGTTTTTCTCTCTTTTGCTGTGGGCAGCCTGGTGAAGCTTGTCACAGCCTGGGGAGCTGGATTGCATCTGTCTGTGCTCAGCTCCCAGGGATGAACAAACGGAGCTAGGGCTGGTGGTCGGAAACAAAGGCTTGGTTGGCTTGGTTCTCTGCGCACAGGGGGTGGGTGTGCTGGCAGAGCAGGTTTTTGTTTTACCTTCTAAGCTAAAACAGAATTGACATAACAAATTTATTAAGATAGGAGAGGCCACACTGGCAAACCATTTGTCAGAGTTGGGGCCTGATTTGAATAAAGGCCCTGGCTCTGCTGGAGTAGCTGCCTGCCTTGAAGAAGTGCTGAGGGAGAAGGGCAGAGAACTCCTTTTCTAGGGTTGCAAATAGTTTCTAGGGTTTTAGGTTGGAAATTGGAGGTGGGTTATTGGCAATAACCAAGTCAAGGGCTGCAGAGAGGCAGGCTATTAGTTAAGGGACAGCAGCCACATTGGGGTGCAGCTGTGGACACACAGACCCTTAAGGCCAAAGCCAAGCTACAAGCTTCAAGCTATGTGTGATCAGCATCTGGGTAAGGGGGCAAGCATACACATGCCTTTTGCTTTTCCTAGTTGTGGTTAACTTTTTAAGCCTACAAGTTCAGGGCAAGGTTTGAAGGGCATTTCAGGAGACTAAAGAAAGCCTTGGAAGAGGATCAGTACCATGCAGAGAGCTAGCTCTGGTCCCAAGGGTCTGGCTGCTCAGTTCCCAAATTAAGCTCTGAGAAATGAGTGTGAGAGCTTTCCTCTCCATCCTCCTGTTACCAGCAGAGCAAGCTTGAGGGGAAAGAGAGCAGGATTGGAAAGTGAGATCTGCTCCTTCCTGACTGCAGCTCTCTGCCAGGAGTTCTGTTTTGCTCCCTGCTCTGTTTGCTGGTATGGCAAAACACAAGGCTGTTGCTTTGGCATGGCGGGTTAGGAAAGAGGGAGGTGATGGGAGTGCTACGGTGTGCTCAGATGCATCAGTTCATGGACTTAGGGTAGGGTGGGATTGGTCTTTTTAAAGAAATCCAAAGTAACTTGATGTAGCTTTCCCATGGAGGAAACTGAGCTGGTCTGTGTTGCACTGGGATGTCATTAAAACCCCAATAAGAAAAAATGCCTCCCTCTTTATTCTGTTATCTTATCACTTCTTTGCAAGCCAGGGTCATCCCAGTACCATTTGTACAAGGCGGCGACAGTGATGGACCTTGCGAGCGAGGCTGTGCAGAGACCTGCTCTGGAGGGAAGGCAAGTAAATGTGTTAGTTACTGCTCCTTGAGATATGCTTTAGGAGATGAAGGCTGATCTTTCATATCAAGGCTAAGATGACATTATATCTCTCCCTTCTGCTCAGAAGGTTTTATTCTAACACATTCTTGGCACAGCATAGCAGAACCACCAATATTTTTATGAATTTTATTAAGCTTGCTTCCATAATGAGAGCCAGCAATCTGCTCTCTAGAACTCCTTCCACCCCCCTCCTCCCTGACTAAAACAGAAAATTATCCACGAGTTTTAAAGTTTGTTGGCGGCAAGTTCCAATCTCTTTCCCTTTTCCAAAGGCTCTCATTGAGAAGCTGAAAATGCTTCAGGCAAGTTGTCCAGAAAGCTTTTTCTGCCATGCTGCTTGTCCAGTCTGAGTGCCTGTCGGGCACAGCGTCTTCAAAGCAGTTCAAGGCTCTGGCTCTGGCCATGCTGCTCCTGGGATGACTGCTCCTTCCCTTCCTGGGGCTGGGGGAGATGGTATTTCTTGTTTCCTGATTTTACATGACCTTTTCCAATCATGTGTGCAATTAAACAACATTCTTCCAGGTCTGAAAGCACACGAGGGGCAGGTACTTCTCTTGCTCTGCCGGCTGCAGTGCGTGCAGTGCTGGCTGCAGTAACGGGGCAGATCAGTCTTGCGTGCAAAGTTCAGCATCCAGGACCTGCCAGTCATGCAAGTGCCCCCGGGGTTGGGTTTTGGTGCAGAGCAGCCGCAGCATGGGATGTACATATGCTCGGCATGGGAAGAGAGGACTTGGTGTTAAAAGTGCATGGGGTGAGCCCTGGAAGCTTAGTGCTGTCAGGGCTTTTGATACGGCAAACACAAGGGCTGCCCTGTGCTGCGGGCAGGCAGCTTGTTGCTGTTATTGCAGCATGAAGCTGACCCTGCAGTCTAGTGCGAGGGAAAAACTTGATTTTTTTTTTTTTCTCTGGATGGGGAACCAGAGTTGTTTATTTCTAGCACGTGGATATCTCCTGCTCCAGGGTTCACTGTGTTGACCTGAGGAGAGCTTTGCTGGTGTTGCCATTGCATGGTTTTTCATCTAAATGAAGGCATGGCTCTGATACGAAGGCTGCTGACCTTGGGAAGGCTGGAAAGCCTTGCTTTTCCTGGAGCTCTGCCTCACAGCAGGGTTTATTGTGCTTCTCTGGCCATGGACCCTTCCTAAACTGGTGCAGGGAAGGTACCGCTCGTCCTTTGCACCCAAGCTGCTGTTGTTTTGCCTCTGCCGTTCTCATCTCTGCGTGTTTTCTTACAAGACAAGTGTTTTCCACACTGGACATCTTGCCCTCCCCTCAGCTCCCCCCCAGGCCAAGCAGCTTTCTTTGCCAAGTTTCCTCTGGTTAGACATCAGCGCATATCACGCGATCCATCCAAACTCTTAACTGATCTCTTAGGAATTGTTTTTCATCTGAATTCCTGGAATGTTGCCATACACTGAAGAGTTTCCTCCGGAGGGAAGGGAAATTAATCCTGTCTCCCTCCCTCCAGTGGCCACGGGAAGGCTGGTTGTTTGGCTTGCTCCTGTTGGGAGATGGGGGCTCTGCAGTATTTGCTTACAGACGTGGCTGTTTGGTTTAATAAGGCAGTTGTTAGGAGAGCAGCAGGAAGGTGAGTGGTAGCTCCATGTCAGCAGCTTCCCCATCGGATGGAGAAAGAGAGCATCCCAGACTGATAAGCCGGGAGACCGTTGCCCTGTTTCTGTGTGCAAAGGAGACTTGTGCTCGTACGTGGAGAGAAGAGCAAACGGCTGCTCAAAAAAACCCGCTTTTGAGAGCCTGGAGCGAGCAGGAGCGGCAATGGCAGGCAGTCAGGCTGCCGGCATGGTGTGCGTTAGTGGTGGTCTCTGAAGCTATGGTGGCACCTGCCTGACCCCATCAGCTCCATCCCCCTTTCCTTGTGATGGGGATCTGCCCAAGGCTGGGCAGGGATGGTGGCAGCCAGAGAGGTGCACGTCCCCGCTCGCCCCCACCAGCAGCTCTGGAGTGGGCTCGCTTCTCCCTCCTCTGATGGTCTATAAATCCCATGCTTAACTGTTTGCCAGCAGCAAATGCAACTGAAGCGCTGCCGGTTTATATGCTGAGCAGATATTCTGAATTAAAATTCCTCACCGCTCACTGAAGCTGCAGCATTTGGCTCTTCTCTGGTGCCTGAGCCTGGCGCGGGTGATGGGCTGTGTGGTCCCAGAGGTCTGACATGAGGCATGGTCCCTGCAGCAATGTGACTGAGTGTGTCACCTCTCGTCCCATGCCCTGATAGTAGAGCAGGCTGTCTGTCCCTGCCAGCCCTGCTGGGGTGGCTGGAGAGGACTCCTTAGGAGCTCTCTCCCCCGCCTACCATGGCACTGCTCTGGCTCCTGCTTTACCATCGGCTGATCCCCACCTTGCACCAACCCTGAGAGCCAGCTTTGGGTAAGACAGGACCGAGCACAGGCTGGGGGAAGAGAAAAAGGCAAAAAGCTTCAGGGTTCCCGCAGACTCGCGGGATCAGACTAGAAGCACATGCTAAAAACAGAAAGGCCACCTATGGCTGTGACAGCTCGCCAGGCACCGGCTGGTGACAGCAGGAAAGCCGCACTGCCAAAAAGGCTCCTTCGTGCCAGTGCGGCTCCCGGCCTCGCACGGGACCGTCACCTCCCTCCTGGGCTCAGTCCCTGTCCCAGCACCGTGGCCTGTGCTCTCCGGTGGCTCTCAAATCTGCGAGCAGCTTAATGAGCCACTAAAATACTAGGGGAAGGAGCTAGGGACTTGCTGGTATTAAAGCAAATCTTGTTATAATGATGTTCCTTACTACCACAGCGTGCCCAGTGGCTCGGCAAAAAGCCCCGGCTCCGCTCTCTGTGTCGACACGCATCAAAGTCCTTGGCCAGAGCTTCTGACCCGGCGAGCTGGGGTGTGATCAGACGTACAGAAAGAGAATATTATTCTCTTGATTTAGCGATTCGAGGCGTGAGGAGGATGAAATGAGTCGCCGGAGACTGCAGGTCGCGTCTGGCGCCGTGACGACTCCAGCCGGGGGGCTGGGACGCGGGCACGCCGTCCCGCCTGTCCCCTGCCGCAGCAGTCGTCACCCGTTTTGGGGTGCGAGTGGGTGGCTGGGGAGCCCTCGCAAACGCAGCGGCTTGTCCTGAAGTCTGCACGGGGAGGGAGGTGGGAGGGGACCCTACGGCTGGGCTGAGCCCCAGCCCTGCTCTTTGGGCAGGAGGGACGTTTCTGCAGCACAGGGCACCCCGACAGCACCAGCCCTGGGTTTGGAGGAACCGGGGGCTCTTATGGCACCCGGGCACTGCCTGGGAGCTCAGAGAGCAGCAAACCCCGCTCCCTCCCCAGCCCTCTCTGTAGTCACAGCTGGGGGCAAAAGGTAGGATTTCAATGTTCCTGTTTGAATTGGGTATGGTTCAGGACCAACGTAATATTTTAACTTGTAAAACTGTGGGAACCAGGTCTCGAAGCAGGCTGAGCTTGCCTGTTACTCCAGGCTCCTCCGCCAGCTCCAGACTGCTGTTTTGTCTGGGATGGGAAAAGCGCTTGGGCCAGGGATTTTTTTTTTTTCCTTTTTTTTTGAGTTAGCACCTCAGCTATAATTAAAAAAAAAAAGCAAGCTTTGACTCTGGGGAGGGTAGAGCTAGCTTTCCTTGGGATTACCCAAAGAGCCCTGCGAGGTCAAAGTAAGATGTGAAGACATCTTACACCTGCAGTGCCCCAAGCTAATTTTTTATTGTGCTGCTCTGGGCTATAGCAAATAGTAGTGTGAGGCCATGGATTTCAGGGCTCTTCGAAAAGCTGACCCTGAAGCAGAAGGGGAACCTCAGGCCTCCATGAGACTAGGCTGCCCCACACCTCTGGTTTACAGGGGCTGGGGAGCAGGTGCTGGCAATTCGGCAGCGCCCAGGGGCTGCAGCCCCCTCCTCCACAAGCTGAACAGCAATTTAATATCTGTCTGCTTTTCTCTTCTCACCCTCTGGAGGGATGGCAGTCACCAATGATGCCCTCAAACACACTCTGTTCAGAAAACATAACTTTATTATTAGTTGCAATATACACTGTATTCCTTTAAGAATCCTAAACTTGTATATGGTTTTTCCCACTGAAAATACATGTGTATGTATATATGATTTTATATATGTATATATATATAAATGTATTTTATTGAACTGGAACACAATGGAACAAGAGAGACAAGCTCAGAAATTACTTGGAAAAGTAAATGTGATGTGAATAGGTTTGTGCTGGCAGTGTGCTAAGGTGAGTGGTATAAAAAGAACAGGCTAAATAGAAAATGCGATGGGTTAGGCAGTGGGGAATGGTCTCTCAGTGCTACAGGTGGTGATATATACAGTAGTTACACGTTGCTATTGCTCAGTCATGAGTGCCACCTATTCTCAAAGGCAGACAAGTCTCTGATGCTGTTCCGCACAGCAACATTCATAAGGCTGGCTGTGCTCCCTGCAAATGGTACCTGCCATTTGAAAATAGCATTTAATTAAATTTCCCTTGGCAGCAGCTCTGCTCATTACTAATCTGGTCAGCAAAGGAAGAATTCCTCCAGGGCATGGTGAAACCTAACTGGGTCAATATAAAGTAGCTTACAGGCAGGGTAAGGGCTCAGCAATAGCAGTGACAGCTGAAATGCGCAGGCTGAGCTGCAGCTGGTGCACATCAGCATCTCAACTGACCCAGGCTGATTTGCTCCTGGCTCCTTCCCTCTGCACTCATTTCCCCACCTGCAAACAGGCTGCTCTTGCTCCGCTCAGCAGCCTGCCTGGAGGTGTGCGCTGCCGGGGACAGGCAGCCTTCCGGGCTTTTTGGGGTAGGTTTCCCTGTGCTCATTTCCACGGAAGATAACTCTTCACAAAACTGGTTGAGGGTGGCAATAACCCCTGCTGTGTCAGGGCTTGGGGTTTATTTGGCTTTTTTTTTTTTTTACTGTTGTTTTTTCAACTCCTTGTTTGTTAACTTGATTTTCAAACACAGCCTCCCCAGGCCACATGCTATTGCTGAGCTTAGCTAGACAGAGGGACAGGTCTTCCCCAGATCAAGGTAATTGGCTTCCTTTTATTTCTGCTGAGCTGCAGATGTTTCTTGGGTGAAAGGGCACATTTTAGCAAAGGCACTGACCACGGACTTTCCTCTGCCTGAAGCCAGGTTGGAGGGAGCGGACGGGCTCTGACCCTCCTGTGGGAGGGTCACTTCCCTCCCCCCCTCCGCAAAGTGCTTGTCAGGTTGGGAAGCGATGTAAAGAATGTGGGCATTGATTTACTCCTCCTGACTTCCTCGGGAAAAGTGCTTTCAAAAATCCCATCCTTAAGTCATCATCTTGCTACTACCCCCGCAATGTCTGTCACCACTGGATCACGCCTACTGATTCCCCTTCCAGCTGAAGAAGCAGGTGAGGTTTATCACCGCTGTACTGTTTCTCTTCTTGCTGTCTTTCCCTAGCAGCATCCGGCAAGGAGGGATCATGCTCAGGGAAAAGAAGCTGGAACAAGCCAGGCTGTCGGAAGATGCAGAGCAGGCGACCTGTGCATCACCTCCTTCCCCTAGCAAGTGTCACCAGAGGTTTAGCAGGGGTTGGTGAGAACAGCTGACTGCACTGGTGTAATATTTGAATCAAAAGTTGGCGTTGCTGGGAGAACTACAGCTTATTCCTCTTTAGAAGCAAGAAAATACAAGTGTGAAAGTGCCTGGATCAGCCTGCATAAAAGAGCTTTGCTGACTTGGGCCCCTTAGGGCGATTACAAGGGCATAACCTGCATCCAATGCAGCTTTCATCCACCCACGCTGCGGGGACCGAACGGGACCGAGCCCTGACTCTGACTGTTATTGCACAGAGGTCCCTTTCCTGAATCTCGCCAGGACTGGTTTCAGAGGGAGGAGAGGTGGGTGATGCCCTGCGGCTGTCGCAGGTGGGATCCAGCCCTGGGGACGGCAGCTGAAGACACAATGATGGTTCCCACTGCTGCCAGGGAGGGCAATAAGGGGGCCGGTTTGTCACTGGGGCAGGTACCCCGCTCTCTCCTAGTGCAACATTTGCAGGCATTTTCTTCTTGCAAAATTGGAGGGAGAGGTGCAAGTTAAAGCCCCTCCCTTTGGCTAGTGCCAAGAAGTGTGTTCATAATTAGGGCCATCGCCCTGGACAAATTGACCCGCACAGCCACGCTGTGATCACTAGGCAGCTTTTGCTGTATTGACACAATACCTCTGCTCCTCAACTGGGTCTAAAGTCTTTCCTTTCACCCTGCTGCTACCAGAGACCCAGACAGCTCTAGGATTTGGCTTGCCTGCACCACTGGACCAGTCCACAACCTCCTCCGTGGCTGCTTGTGCACCAGTGCCTGTGGATATCCTCAGTGCAGCAAGGTAGATGTTGGATGGATGATTGCACCCCATACTCTGCCTTCAGCTCCCCACATTGCCTAAAGGGGTGAGCTTAGCCCCTCTGCTCAGTGATCTGCCCCAGAGGTGGCTGTGCTGATTAGGAAGAGGTTGAGGCAAGCTTGGACAGGATCTCTGGTCATGCTGTGGGTCTCCTACTAAACCAGTGGACCATGAGGACACCCACTGCTAATCCCCACCCACCAGATGCTCTGCGCTTCTCTCTAGCATTATTTTCAGGACATTTTCCAACTGATGAAGGAAAACAACAGATTATGACTGTAAAGTTATGGTGAGAGGACTGGATCACGGTAGGACAACATTATTCTTTGCCAAGAGAAGGAACAATTAACTCCTTCTTTAGACTCTCCTCCCATTTCTTCCCCAGCTCCCAGCCACTTCTATATACATCATATATTATATTACTATACTCTTTTATAACTTTTGACTTTGCTTTTTCAGTTTCAGTAGCGCGATTAATTCCAAAAGAAAAAAAAAAGGGGGGGAAAAAAAAGGAAGGAAGGAAAAAAAGCAGCCCCTAGGAATATTTACAGAATAGTTCATTTTGCAGATGAGATGAGGTTTGGCATTGGGAAAAGCATGGGTTTTGAATGTGCTATGTGGGTTTGATTCTACATTCCTGCTCTCCCCTCTGGGATCCTGCTCTGATGATGAAAATTAAAGAGCTGTTCAACACGCTTTCCCCGAGTGCAAACTCGCAGAAGACAGGCAGGGCAGTGGGGGAGGCTGTCTTTATGCTCTCCCCTGGCCTGGCCTGCTTATAAAGGCAGTATCCAAAGGGGTCTGACCTTGAAAACCAGCCTTTCACCTTCAGGGAGCTGCCAGCTCCATCTTTAGCCTCTCCTCGTTATCCAGCACCTTTATTACTGCTCTCCTCTCAAGGACCAGGGCTTTTAAGGTACTAGATGGTGGGGACAGGGAAGGGACTGTATGCACCTGGAATCAAAACCATGAAGTGGAAGATACTGACTTCTTTAACATACCAAAAATTATTGCAGTATAAATACACCCCTGTCACCCCAGTGAAAGCAGAGAAGGGGAAGTGGTGGGGGAAGTTTGGTGGGTGAGGGGCATTTCAGTAAAGTCACCCGACCTGGAAAGCTTTGACGGCTTCTGCCACAGCTATCAATTCTTCTCCAGATTAGGGCAGTGGCCATTTACATCAGCAAATAATGCCCCACCCTGTGCCTCTCCCCCCACCCTCCCTTACACTGTGCATGATAAAATATCCCAAGAGTCCCTCCACATTAGATCTTTTTCAGAGAGACTTCTATTAAGAAAAGCATCTATTCCCAGAAAACCCCAGAAAGAGCTACAAAACCAACTGCTCTTAAGTATGGCTGGTTTCCCCAGCTGCTGAGACCTTCTGGCCAATCCACGTTAGTATTTCTGTGAAGACAGAGGTAGAGACCTCGGGCAGCTCTTTGTGGAGGGCATGATAGGCTTCCTCATATACCTGCAACCAGGAAGAGAGTGGAGATTAGCACAGAAAAAAAAAATCCGCATGAACAAAACAGCCTTTAGTCCCCTCTCGTCAATGCCCACAGGTCCAACACGTCCTGCCCACACCTTGTCAGGTTTTTTTCCTAGATGTGGCAGGTTATGAAATCAAAGAGATGCCATTGGCGGTGCTGGCCCTCCGTGAGCAGGAAGGCATTGGCATTGCAGCTTGACATCTGTGTGTTACCCAAGCACCCTGCTGCCCTTCAGGAAGATAATGCATGTCCCAGCCCCATCCATTTCTTGCTTCTTATCCCACTAAGGAGGAAATACTTATCATGCCCTTGGAGTTTAAAGGACAATGGGGGATGTTCCCATCATGCCTTGTGCAATTTTCCTCCTTTTATGCCCAGACTATCCAGTTATTTTTCCAATGACAAAAGCTTTTCCTTGGTCTCCCTGTCTCTCTTTCAGGCTCATTCACGTGCTAACAATTGGTTAATCAGCTGTGGCTCTCTTAAAATGAGCAGATGTGAAGTGGCTTTTGGTGTGCGGCGCTTTGGAAAGGCCCCCCTGTACCTTTATGCGCTGGGGCATGAGGTAAGGTTGGTGCTCACACAGTTGGCATTGTTCAGAAGAGCTTTTGGGGTCAGCATTTCACTTGCTTATGAGCCTCGCTCTACTTCTCCACCAAGCTGCTTCTTGCCCAAGAGACCCTCTAGGTACACAGCCACCGCTGGGTCGGGTCTTGAGATCACCCACCACCCCCTGCCTGCAGCTCAGCTGTAGCTGGTGAAAGGCCACCACGGCATGCCCAGGGAGGGCTGCACTTGGGCTACCTCCTGGTGAAAGGGGCTGTAACCTGCTAGGTCTTACTGATGCATCAGCCCTGCTTTGCTTCCAGCTCTCCAGAGCTCAGCAGGCTCCCCACCCCTCACAGTCCCTCATGCTCAGGCCAACACTGACAGGATAATACCCTAAAAATCATGAAAGCAAGATGACCTTGAGTGTTTTGTCCTGACTCTGCACTGTGTCCATCAGTAAATAGGACCCTTTGATATCGCAGAGCTTGTCAGAAGAGCCATGTAGCACCAGGATGGGCAAAGTCAGCTTGGGCAGAGCTCGCTCAATTCTGGCAATGGCATTCATCAGCTGGATGACAAAGGAGACCTTCATGCCACCATGGTAGACCAAGGGATCAGATGTGTAAGACTCCATCTGGCAGAGAGAAAGAGGTTATTTAAGGTTAGCAATATTTCATGCAGAAAAGACAAAGCAGATTAGCCTGGTGGTGAGTAGTCTCTTCCCTGGGCTTGCACGGTCATTTCCTACTCTTTCAGGACATCCTGCCATCAGAGTCAAGGTTGACGTCTTTACTGTGGCTACCCAGAACTGCTCACACAACCTGGCTTGTTCCCTGCTGCATGTTTCTCTCTTATATCACTAGAAAATATTCAAGCCAAAGCTCTTTCTGGAGGCAAACAACCAGTGCTGGACAAAGACTGTTCCCATGCGGGCACCTGCCTGCATTCTTCTCCTCTGCCATGTCCTTCTGTCACTCAAATGTGACATCTCTTCTGCAAAGGGTTCTTCAGACTGTGTTACTTGAAAGCTGATGTTGTCTGGGTCCTTATCCTCTCTGCTGAGGGCTCAGATGTTCTTCTCTTTCACCTTCCCTCTGGGGATGAAGACTGTGACCTACACCTACAGACAACTGACACATCTGACTGCAAAGCACTCTTACGCTGAGGGGTCCTCTCCAGGTGCAAAGTGCACAGATGAGGCAGCAAATGATGGTATTAGGTGGTAGCAAAAAAAAAAAAAAAGTCAACAACTTGCTCAGCCAGATTGTGAGAAGATAAAAATGCACAAGAGCTGGTGCAGAAAGTTGCTAGGAATGAGTAGTTACTGCAGCAGGCAAATCTACAGTAAATATTTGTATACTGTACACGGAGACGGCCCACACAGCCACTGCCATCTCAATATTTGCCAGAATGCTTTGATTATGGGTTGGTCTCTGGCACAGCCTCCAGTTTCTCCCAACCTGGCAGATGTTTATAGAAATTATGGTTATTTATAGGTTAGCCAAAAACAGTCTCCTTCTCTCCTCGCAGGCAGCGGGGTCTGTTCAAATTCTCCCTCGCTTTGCAGAAACTTGAGGCCCTCTTGCTGCTGTATGTGCTTGCCCCGAGGGGACCACGGGTGGGAGGTGACCCACTAGGCCACCCCAAGGGACACGTAGCTACGCGTAGGAGTAGGCACAGACATGCACCGTAGCAAGACAGCGTAGCCTGCCTGGTCCCCAGTGAGAAACCAGAAAGGCTTTGGGGTGGATTCTGCATTCATCTCCCTGTGAGACGAGATTATCAGGGTGGCAGAAGAACGCTACGTGGTTGGGCTTTCCCAGCTGGGGGCACTGATTTGCCAGCGGGCGTAAAGCCAGTTTCCCTCCTTGTCATCTCAAATGTGTTGGAGCACAAAGCACTGGAAACAGAGCTGGCAGCGAGGCATGCTGCTGCTCACAAGTCTTTCCCCATCACCTTCTTGCTTCCAGTCCCCACCACCTCCTGCTTGAACCCATGGTTCCTATCCCCAAGTATAGCAAGGGGAAGGACTGGGTGGGAATTTGGGATTATTAGTGGCTGGCACCCTTCAGTCCTAGCCCACAGTGCTGAGGATGGTCAAGGGAGTGACAGCTGTAGAGCCACTCTAATTTGTGCTGGAGTTGGACCAAAGAAACTGAAGTTGTTGTAGCGCTCATTTAGGGACCCTTGGATGCAGCAGATGTTTCTGGTATTTGATTAAGGCCATCACTGTGTTTTGGACTCCGTGCAAGATCATGGCTACTCTGAAGTGAGGGGTAGTTTTTGGCAGGGAGACAAAGATAGAGGTCTCTCATCACAGCTCATAATATTAGGATCTTATGCATAATATCTCCCTTTCAAAGAAGCAAGTGCCCATGCACGCTGAGGGTTTGGAAAAACACTTTTTGTAAGAGGCCACTGCAAAGATGAGATTGCGGTTAAGGTAAAAGGATCCACTCTTAAGACACGCTGAGCATTGTCTGCTCCTGCTAAAGGCAGTAGGAAGCAGAAAGGCTGAACGGCACGTGGTCCTCTTGGCTCCGCATGGACCCTCCCAGGGCCCAACCAGCTGCTTGGTGCAGAAACCTCCACCTGCGTCCTCCATCCCTTACACCACTCAGCCTGTCTGTCTGCCATACCTTCCCTGCTCTGAAAAGTGCTTCAAAAGGGAAAGCAGCTGCCTGTGTTTAGAAAGAAGCATCCTCTTGTGAATGTGCTCATGGAAAAAGTTCAGCTTTGACTTCCAAACCACCAACCTCCCGGTGCGGTGTTGCTGGCTCTCTCATTGACAGCTGGGTGTACCCTGATGTTTTCAGCCAAACATGTTGACTTTTCATCAGCATTTTGAGCAAAACCACTGTGTTGCACTGGCTACTTAGCAACTGGCTTCAGCCTAATCTGGGAGTTACTTGTCTGGATGTATGTCACAGTGCTGTGCTAAAGCAACACAGCTTTGAGATGCGTTTCTTTTTATTTTTTAGTTTTTTTTTTTAACTGAAGGCAACAAATGAGGAACTTTGCAGGGGGGGAATCGGGAGGGGTGGGTGGATGGATTGACAGAAGTTCCCTTCCCATGGAGTAAAACAAAGTTGATGAATTCATGTGAGCTGGCCCCCTCCCTAGCCCCATAAATGCTAAGAGAATGACCTAATGGGTTTCTTTCTTTCTCTTGTTCTTTTCTGAAAGAACAGGGATTTTTAAGCTACTGAGCAGCCAACAAATATTTTTGTGTATATGATGGGGGGGGGTGTGTGTGGAATAATAACCTGGTCCCAACCCAGATCGATCAGGACTGCAGGGGGAGGATCCCGTTCCCAGTCAATGAACAGGAATCCTTGTCAGAGTTAACGTTCAGTGCATGGGGTGAGTGCAAAGCAGCAGCTTGCTGGGGAAAGAGGGAAAGATAGGGAATGGGCCTTATATTCTGCAAGCTATAACTGCAAACCCTGCAAGCCCAGAGCTCCCGTTGGTGCACCAAGCTCTGAGACAGCGGGGACGAGCGAGTGAGGGTGACCCCAGCAGAGCCTGCGACTGCTTCCAGCTGTGGTCCAGCGAAGGCTCTGCAGAGTCCATCACAACCGTTCTTTTTCATCTTTATGTGTTTCTAAGACAGAGGCAACCATCAGGGCTCCTGCTGCATTACATTTGCCTATTTAGAGGCCTGCATTTTCCTTTTGCATTTTGCAGAGCAATAAATTCATTATAAGGTAATTGCAGCCTCATCCTATGCGGACTCTGAAGGAATGAGACTGAAGTCAGGGCGACTATTGCACTGAAATCAATGGCAGCTAACAAAGATTAATGGGGTAAGGAGGTGCCCGCCTCTGTGATGTTATTCCTCCCTGGAATAACAGGACTGGGTTTTTAAGGTTGCTTCTTGCTCTCTTTTGTGTCTCTTGCATTTGATATAGCAAGCAGATCAAACAAACATCTCCATACCATCCTGTGTTTCAGTCCCCACACCCTGAGGACAGCCTGCTGGGAACACAAACTCATCAGGAAATCCTTGGATGATATCCCAAACATATTTCTAGAGAATAGAAGGTTGGTCTGGCAGGAGAATGTGTTTAACATATAAATAATGGATGTTTCCAGCACATTGTGTGCTTTGAAGCTGCACGTCTTGAGTCCAAAAGGAAGGTGGAGTGGTGTGTTAGAGGCAGCCAGAGGACTGAGATGCTGTGTTGTCTTCAGTAAGTGCCTGGAGCCTCAAATCCTGGTGTTCGAAGATGGTCAGGAAAGCGCTTTACATTGCAATCCACAGCTGCTGTGTCAGCTGTGTGTTCACTCGCAGGTGTGCAGGCAGCACAGCAAGGAGGGGTTTGTTGTCTCATTTTGAAGACTACTCCATTATAAGCAGACTCTAATGAAGCAGACCTACATTTTTATCCACTGCAAAATGCTTTCCCTTGTTCCATGGAAAGGGAAAGGGCAGAGGAAAAACAATGCTCAAAGGAAGCAGTGGTTGCTGTGGTGATTCCTAACATCATCCCAACATGGAAATGCCCAGCCAATATTGTGCACCTAATTAAGAGAGGTCAGTGACACTTTTCTAAATGCATTATTATTCAGGATGTCCCAACACCATCACTTTTCTCCTGTAAAGATATTTAGTGCAGCACCAGCATCTTCCAGCAGAAGATCCAGCTGTTGCAGCTTTATTTAAAACTGCTACCCTTAAGGACCGGCTGCAGCACGGAGTTCAAGTGCCACATAACAAATCAGTGCAGAAGCAGGCAAAGACCCACATGTCCCAGCCACACTCACTCTTCAGGTAGGGGTAACACTCTCAAACTCCTCTCCTCCTCCAGAGCACTGATTGCTTTTATCCTCTAAATACAAATGCAGAAGTGAAAACTTTCCTCTGTGTGATTTTAGTGAATTGATTGTCTAATTTAAACCTTTCCTCTGAATTACATGCAACAAGTTATGGCAGCTGAATGTAATTAAGAATAGGTTTCTATAGCTTGACTGGAATCAGCCTTCTTCCCAAGTATATATTGTGTGCAGCCTCATATGGTACTCAAGAAAATATGTCATATGGTGCACCAGTGGATGCACATGAATTCGCTCCATGCTAGTCCTGACAGTTTCCTAGGATCTACTCTGTCTTCCTTTTCTCAGCTCCTTGAATCTTTCTGCCTTTAACCCACTGAAATGTTATGCTCTGTTCACAGATAAGTGAACTGAAAGTCGTTTGACCAAAAAGCTCTTTTGGCAGAGCCAAGAAACAACCCTGAAAGTCTTGAGGCTATTCCGGGAGACTCTTGCTTTCCAGTTTACTGCATGTGTGAGTCAAAGAGGTGGGATATGCCAAGGCTGAATGCATTGCACTCACGCAGCCGCTGACATCGTCTTTGCTCCTGATTCTTTCAGCTTCAATTCTAATGCCAGTCGAGCTGCCTCCCCAGAGCAAGGCGTTTTATTGACTTCTATTTAAGATATGAACCACTGTATGAACAGCAGGAAAAATTACAGCACCTGTCAGTGAGATGCGAGCTGACGTGGGAGCACAGGAACGACCGACCGCTACACCAGTGAAACTCTCCTGCTTTTGAGACACCTTTGGGTGCCATTTTCTATCATTCAAGTTGATTTCTGAAATGCACCACATTCCGGGTCCAGTCAAAGCACCTTCATTCACTTACAGTTTGTGTCTCCCTCCTTTCACTCCACCCACAACAGCGAGAAGGAAAAACCCTTGTTACGTGTTGTTGCAGCAGTTATTGCAACGACATCTGGTTTTGCCAGTGATGGGCTGCAGTCATTATTACCAGGAGTGGGTATGAATGGGAGAAGAGTCCCAAGCTATGATGACACTACAAAACCTTCACCCTGGAACAGTTCCATGCACAGTCGCGGTGGTGGAGCTGGAACTTGGTTGTTACAATGGCTGCTTAAATTGCAGCTCGTTTAAGTATTATTCTTGGGTGCAGCAAGAATACGTCGTTTGTTTGGAAAGGCTGTAGCAGAGCCAGCGTGTGATCCAGGAGACCTTGTAGCAAGGTCTTTGGGGCAAGCATGCTCTTTTCCTCTGTTTGAATGCATTTGGCACAACGTGATCCTGGTTTGTAAGCAGAAAAACAAATCTCCAGGACTGTAGGGTTTTGCATAGTTTCACTGCAAAGAGCAGGGTTAGAAAAATGGACTTCAGCAACGTGTTTGCAACCTGTATGAGTTGGGTTTTGCCGCTGTAATGAGTGGTGGTGCGGCAGAGACAGACATGGTTCCCATGTGCTTCCCACCGCAACCGTAGCACAGACCTCGGTTATGTCTTATACCCAGAGTGGCTGCAGGTGCAAGGCACACTGAAGGGAAGAACAGCTGATTTCCCACAGTTTTCTGCTATGTGCTGTCAGTTCCACTGACTTCAGAGATGTTTCACCTTTTTACACCAGCATAGATCTGGCCCTCATGATTTAGCAAAACGTTTGTGGTTTTTTTTAAAGAGAAACAGCAGGACTGGGACAAGATACTGACTATGCAGTGACTTTAAATAGCATTAAGGTTCTCACCTCCTTCTTGTTCCGGGAAATTGCATTTGGATCTATCGATCCCAGTGACAGGTTTGGGAGAATAAAGTTGAGCATTTTCGCTGCAAAAACCTGTGGGAGAGGAAAGCAAGCAGTTAAAGAGCTAGTTAGAGCAAGAGAGATAACATAGAGGGCCAAATCCTGAGCTGATGGGAATCAGCATGGAAGTTAAATAGTTGAGAAATGTCAACTGACACTGGAGAAAGATCTGTCCGATATTTAAAATATTTCCCTTAAAGAGAAAGCGTTTAAACTGCTCCTGGGATCAGGGAGTGGGTGTGCTAGTTTGAAATGCCATCAGCTGTCTGTCCACATGCAACATCACAACTTCATTGTACTTTGTCTTTCTCTCATTGTCAAGTTAATTTCTAAAAAGGCCTCACTTAAGCACTTTAATAAGAAAAAGCCATTTCCAGCCCTCGGAAGGGCTGGGTTTTGTTGTTTTACTGCCCTTTCCTTGCTGCCACAGCTCTGATTTCAGGCTGCAGTGCATAAGTGATGTTCGGTGCAATTTGCAGTAGTTGCCTAGGCTGCACTCTGTTTGATAAGCATATTCTCCAGGGAACATGTAAATAAACAACAGCAAAATGTGCATGCATTGGCTAAGGAAATCCATTGCTCACTTGTCTCCTGTCTCTGTTTCTGCTGATATGTAATCACTTCTGAAGCACTCCCTGACATTTCAGATCACAGATGATACATGACAGAGTAATTATGATATTAGAGGAATAACACAAGGTTGAAGTCAAAGTCATCCAGGAGTAAAAAGCAGTAAAGACTCACAGCAGATTTGGGAACATGTGTGTACCTTGGGATGGATATGACTAGGAACCAGTGTCACTGTATACCAATATATTGAGCCCCTCACTGGCTATGACATTGTCAGCAAAACTAATTTCTACTGGGGTCTCTGGAGTTAGACTAGTAAAATAACATATCTACACCAATGCAAGTATGAGCTTATGAAGCAAACAAGCAGGAATGGGGTTTTCTTTGTTTTGTGTTAACTCCAGGCAGTGATGATTTGAGGAATGCATCTTCATGAATCCTAGGCAAGGTTATGGACTTGTTGCTCCTCTCCATCCACTCACGATGACCCAGATATATGCCAAGTAACTTTAGACACACAGCTGAGGTATTTAACTTAGAAGAAGTATAATTGTCCTAGGCTTTCTTTAGAGTATGGGGAGTGAGAGAAACACCCCCCAGAATACCTCTAACATCCCAATAATGGTCTGGGAGTGCCTGTCTCCGAAGATTATCACGACAACCTCAGGCTGCCCTAAAATTGGAGCCTGAGTTAAGAGCTAGGGTGGGCTCTTATGCCTAATGATTGCTTATTCAAGAGGAAATACGTTGGCATGAGACGTTAGCTGATGCTCTCTCAACATCTGTTTAGAGTATTGGCCACAGGATCAATATGTTGGTATTAAGGCCACAGATATTTAGGTCCAAGATGACACATAAAAGAGTAAAAGATGGTATGTTTTTTGGAAGATGGGTGCTTTGCTTACTTTTAAATTTGGCTGAAGAAGGAAGTTAGTTGACGTACTCTCAAATTCCAGAAGAAGCCATGAGTTTGATGGGGATTCTGCTCTGTGTCTGCTTGCTACGTGTGTGAATATTTATATTCTCAAGGATCTGCAATAGGGATTTTGCAGAAGGAGCATAAATTTGAATCGTCCTCTCATATGAGCAACAATACACCAGCCTAATGATGTACTGAAGGCAGGGAAGGTGTGACAAGGAAAGGAGAGCTACATATATGCTCTTTCTCAGGCTCTTCCTTGTTGGAGGCAGGCTAGACAGGCTTTTGTCAGATTTGGTATGGCCGTGTTTCTGTTTGAATGATATATGCTTATTATCCCAACCCCACAGCCTACTGATGACCTTGCCTCCGTGACATGCTTTGGAAATGTTCTTGAAATTTTTGCGCCTATCTGGAGTTTTGCCAAACCGAGTCACAACCTGACTGCTAAACTGCCACAGAGATAGGGCTGGCTTCTGACCACAAGTATAGCAGCATGTACTGTCCTGGGTTGATGATATCAGTGGAGTCATTTCTGGTGTTCAGCTGTACAAGAGAAGCACCAGGCCCTGCACATAGACATGTCAGATGTACTTACACACACATATATATACTCCCTGTGTGCACAAAACCTCTTATTTATGCACAGACAGAACAAACCTTGGTCTATAGGACTGATTGGGAAAGGACTCTGCCACCATCCTTCAAAGGGTCTTCGGATCTGCAGGAAATGCTCCATTCCCTCCAACATGTAATACACCCTCAAAATTCGGATGTAATTTTGATGATTCTTGGAGGTAAAGTCATGGCCAGAAAAATCAAGTTTTATGTTATAATATAAAATTCAGACGGTTCCCCTGGGCCTTCACTGATTTTAAAAGCACTGTAATACAGTTTGTGACGTGCCAGACTTTAATTAAAAGCCGTGTTGTTGAAATGCTGGCTGTACTTGATACATGAAGAGTTTATCTCCCTGTTGGTTCAAAGTGGCAGTGTCGGTTCTTGAGAGACTAGCTCCCAAATGCTCAACAACAGGTAATGCAGTGTTGGGGCTATTGCTGGTTGGGCTGAGGATGACACTCCAGAGCAGTGGTGATTAGGGCTGCTGAAGGCCACCGCAGGTGTGCAAAATACTAACAGGGTTCAAATCCAGCCCTTCCCTGTCTATGAAAAAGATCTCAAAATAAGATTGAAATAGATGAACATTGCCTCTTGACTGGAAGTGTAACTTAAAGCTGGTTTCATGTTTTTTGCATATGCATATGCATGTAACTATATGGATGCTTCGCAGTGTACATACTTTTCTTCTGAATGGAGCAATCCCTGTTCCTTCCACACCTCGATGTGCTTATTTCTCTCTCCCATGATCTCTGCTTGCCAAACCGCTTGTGTGAATGCCCTTTAGTTCATTTCAGCTACAAATGAGCTGGATCTACAAAAATGTGATGCTTGAACTGGTTAAGCTAGCCGGGCTCATTTGACTGAGCTGAAAAGTCTCTGGAAGAGACACTGTGATGAGCTACAGAGATCAGGTTGAGAGCAACTGAACAGTGTTATCGGGAAGATATGATATCAGGGATATGATATGATAAATATTAGATACAGTGTCTCCATATCTGGATACCAAACCGATTCATATATGTTTGTCTGAACCTGATGACTAGCATCTCTGCTAAACTGGACAGACCAGAGCAAAGCCAAAATAAGAGGTTTTAATACAGTACTTTCTTCCAGTTTGACTATATCTTTAGAAGCAGTCCTCTGCACTGTTACTGGGTACAGATTCAGGCTGAATGACTGGGAGACCCTCAGGTACTCGAACAACATGATGGCCAAGCGGGTTGGAAAGCAATAGATCAGCAAAGTGGAAATGGCAAAATGGAAAACACAAAAAGTAGAGAGAGAAAATATTGTGTACTGAGTCCTTAAGGAATAGGCTGAGGGTTAGTACTGGATTAATCACTAGGGAATATTTCCTAAGGGTTTGTCCTGCCCACCTGATTTCAAAGCATTCAGTACCAGAAATGTAGTGGGAGATACTCTTTTACCCTTACTCTGCTCTTTGCCAGCATGTGTGACTCCCGTCCCTTTGAAATTTTGAAGATTCAGAGCTGAATTTGTCTGGATTAGTTGAGAAGAAAAGGGTGAGGGCAGCAAGATCCCTCTCTCTCCGCTGGATTTGCAACGGGATGCTTCTATCAGGGCACAAGATTCATAGGGCCTTGATGAAATTGTGTTTCTGCAAAGACCAGAATTTGATTTTCCTGCACGTAGTCTGCAAACACGCTGCATTTCTGCCACTGCCAGGGCTGGTTCGGCAGCAAGGGAAGGTATTTCTAAAACAGACTGAAGGACGCAGTGTGTAATCTGGCCCACTGTTATTGTTGCCTTGGGCCCTCATTTGTTTAGGCGAAGGTAAATTCTTGCTCAGCTGGAAACCTCCCCAGCAAAAGGATGAATGCAATGGTCCTTGGGAAATGGCCCAGGGCCGAGAAGTCGTACCAGTTCCAAGGGAAAACCAAAGCCTTTGTGCCTCAGAGGCACAAACACCAATGAAATGTTTTTTGGCTCTCAGAGGAAAAAAGCACACAAGTGTTTTCAGCTCAGCTTTATGGGAAAATGTGGCTTATGCAGGAATACTCTGCCTGTTTTCACTCCTTCCTCTTGTAAATACCTTTTCTGCTCCAGGACTGATTTCAACTAAATTTGACGGTAGAGATATTTCAGGAATAATTAATTTTTTATCAGTTTTGAGATGCAACAATAGATTTGAAAGAGAAAGAAACACACTATGCACTTATACTACTGCATGCGAGAGGCTCTCTAGAAAAGAGACCATAAAAACACCTCCAAAATACTTCAGTTAGAGGTTAGGATTTCCTACACTGAAATAAAGCAACAATCTGGTACAGATCTGCAAGAAACAAGACTACAGTAATACTAGTTCCCACAGAACTGGTGAGTCCTTATTTCAGAAAGGGTTCAGTATCTAGCAGAAGGTACAGCTCTAGAAGAAGGAAAATCTTTCCACATTTTCCTTGTCTTGACTAGAAACAGAAGGCTAACAGTGTCTCTCAGATTCAGACCCCATTTTTTTTTCTTAATATTTATTCTTTTTCCCTTTCCAAACTAAGAAAAAACAGGGGCACCGGTGCTCACGGGACCCTTATGCTGAGTCAGGTATAGCCTCACCTGTGAAGAATCAGCTACCGGCCTCCTAAAAGCACGCTTTGGGGCTCTGACTCCTATTTAAGTAAGTTTTCCTGGACTGGAGGAGTTCAGGATTCACTTCTCCTCTGAAAAGTAGGTTGGACTGTGGGGGAGGCACTTAGAAGGAAAATACTGACTGGCATGCAGGTGGTGCAGATCTCAGCAGGGTTTTGCATTTTAAGGCTAGAGGTCTTAACGCATTTCCTTCAGTGGAAGAGTGAGGTGATTAAAAAGCACCCTTTGGTGCTTGTAATGATTTGTGAGGTCAGTAGATGGCTTTGGCTACAGCAGAAGGTGTGGCAGGATTATACTGAAAGCTGAGGCAATCTGTTTCCTTTCTCTCAGAAGAAAAAAAAAAGCAGGAGAAATAGCTTAGAAGTAGATTAAAACAAGAAGCTAGCCCTAGGAGAAGAGTCTAGGGAGAAAGGATAAAGGACTAAGTCCTGTGGGAATGAGATGGTCTGTCCTTCTTGCTGGCTTAGCTGGTTCTTCCCTTTGCTTCCAGCTTCTTTTAGGATTGTTGTTTATTCTTTTAGAAACCCGGAAAGGAGGGGAGAGCTGAGGGTCAGTTGCCTTGCAGAGCCTCCCTGGGGAAGGGCAAACTGGGCAGTGCAAATTTGGATCAGAAATAGCTCTGGAAGGGAGATGTGAATGGGAGCGGGGTAAAGCCTAAACGCAAACCGAAGGAGATGGAGATGGTCTGGACAAGCACCAGCTATGGTACCAAGCCAAATGGGAAGTTGCTGGGGCGGTGATGCTTTAGCTGGAAGCCTCCTTTGGGACTCATGAAGGATTCCTGGGGCTCAAGAGCTCCAGTTTGGTTTAGAAATTGGTCATCCCCCAAATGCCAAAAATAACTTTGGCCTGACTTAGCCAGTAGCCTGTGTTGCAACTATACCAGACTCTATGAGTCAGGAAGAAAACCGTAGGAGATGAAGGGAAAGGCCAGCATCGTGTGGGCTGCCACAGGGTGTGGTGAAGAAAGCACTCTGCTACCACCTCCCGAGGTAGCATTGTTATTCGACTCTCATTTAATTAAGTTTTTCTGGAAGAGTTCAGGATTCACTTCTCCTCTGAAAAGTAAGTGGGACTGCAGGGGAGGCACTTAGAAGAGAAGTATTGACTGGCATCCAGGTGGCACAGATCTCAGCTGGGTTTTGCATTTTCAGGCTAGATGTCTTAATGCATTTCCTTCAGCGGAAGAGCGAGGTGACTAGGTGCAACACAGGTTTGCTCTTACCTTGATGGGAGTGGCGACTTCTGGGCTGGCTACCACTAAAGGAGAGATTAACAGCATGCCTGAAAACTCACTGGGTCTCTCACTAGCTGTCAGAATGGAGATGGCTCCCCCCTGCAATGCAAAATAACAGCCCACAGCTTAATACAGGTGTCAGTATCTCATTTGTATAGTAATCCCATTACTGGGAGGGGTTTAGTCCAAACAAGCAAGTTATTTCTGCCCCAGTAAGAGCGCAGTGTGGTCAGCAAGGAAGGCTGGAGGAGTAGGGGCACTAGAAGTGTCTGGTTTTTGTGGGGGACAAGGGACCTGGTTTCTGTTCTCATGCTATAAACCCTCACGCCATACTGAACTCAACTCTCTGCGCAGTATCTGTCAGCTCCCTAGGATGCCTTGTGCCCTCCTCACTAGTTAAAAAGGACTAAGAAAATGTCTGAAGTGGTAGTTCAGGTGGGACTTGAAAATAAGTTGAGGCTCTATCAGCATGACAGACTGGTGCTGCATCGGGAAGACACCACGAAGCTGGGCTCGCTCCATGCTCGTGGCACTGGTAACCTGGGCAACAGCAGTGCTACCATCCAGCATCCGAAGAACTTCACTAATTACTGGAAGTTAAATAGCCTCCTCTTCCGAGTCCCCCAGCCCCTCCAGCCCTGCAGTGCTGTGCCCAGGGCCTGACAGCGAACGCCCAGCCCGTGGTTTGGAGCTGAATGCCAGCCAGGCTGAGCCCTCCTGCGTGAGGACGGGGGCTGATGGCGTGAGGGGTGGGGGACCCGAGGGGTCTGGCTGGCTTGCTCGGGAAAGTTTGCAGAGGATTAGTTGCCAAGGGAAATACTTGGTGAGCTTCCACGCTGCTGCCGGAGAACCAGGGGCTTGTTAAATGGAGTAGCAGCGAGAAGCATCTCAAAGACCTCACTGGGAAATTAGCTCCTTGTTACAGCGGCTTTGGAGCGCAGCAAGCACTTCAGAGCATGCCATGCCTTCTTATGCAAGAACACTTGTTTATCGGTGCATGGGCTGAATCCCAAAGTACTTACTCATTTTCCTCTCCTCTGGGAAGGCAGGGAGAGCAGATCAATGACATCAGTGGGAATATTGCTAGCTTGAATAAAGGGATTTAGCCCGTGCTGTCAGAATCAGACTTCAGATCTGTTCACAAAATCAGTGCCTTTGTTTTTGCAGCCCTAATCCCTGGTACATTTTCCTGTTAGGTTGTTTAACAGAATGAGGTTACAGGGTATTTTAGCACTTCATCCCCTAGCCGCTCAAAAAGCTTTGGAGGGCTTCACCTCCTGGTTGCTGGTTGAAATGAAAGGAGAAGCCCAATGCAGAAGGGAGGTGGTGGGACTCACCCTGTTCCTGGTGTGAATGAAGGCTCCTATTAAAAAACAGGCCCATTGTTGCAAATGGCACTAATTAGGGCCATGATCCGGGTAGAAAAGTTAAGGACTGACTATACTCAAGACAGATCTCATGGGGTAAGGCATGCTGGCAAATCAGTCAGTGAATGAAGCAGAAAGGAAGGTTGCTTGTAGTTTTGTTTTTCCTGCTGTGGGCTTAGTTATTTCCTGCAATCCACAAGAGTACCACCGTGCTATGGCACGTGTCCTGGGTGCTGCCGGGAGGAGTAGGGGATGGTGCTTACCATGGAGTGCCCCAGAATGAGAATAGGCAGCTCGGGGTGTTCTTTCTTCATGAGATCAATGTGCTGCAAGCTGTCCCTGATGAAGACGTGGAAATCTGAGACAACCATACGATCACCCTCGCTCTGCCCATGGCCAACTGTAGGGGAAAAGGAGAGCATGCATCTAAGTCATTTGCAGCAGTGGTTGCAATCGAGAAAGGCTTTGGCAGAAACATTCCTGTTGGACTGTTACTGTCCTAACTTGACCTTCTCCTGCAGTCATCTCTCAACAGAAAGAGTGCTGCAGAAACACAAAGCAAGTTGTACAGAGCGGTTTAAAAAGTGCCAGACTGTCCATGATCTGATTTTTAAAAAAAATCTTCCATTCCCCTGTGTTTCTACCTGCTCTTCAAAACTACGAGTAACTATCTAATCTCTTGCAGCCTTCAACATCAGGGTGAGGAGAGCAGAGGGGCTGTCTTGCTTTGCTGTAGAGATGGTGGGTCACTGCATCCTGGGAAATGGGTTTTTGCCCCAGGAATCATAGCCGCTGGGGTCCGATGGCTCACTGTACAGCAATAACTGCTGTGTAGAATCTTGGCAAGAAACGGAAAAATTCTGAAGACTACATAGGCTTGCTATAAACTTAATGGGCCATGGACAAAGCCTTTTCCATGTGTGTGAGCTTTGCAGAGTCCTGCCTTTTCTCACCGATACCCTGGAGCACTGGGTGGGCTGGAAACCTTCCCTGCTACGAGGTGAAGCGCTCCCGCAGAGGAGGCCAAGTGACAGTGGTTGCAACAGCCCGCAATGGGAAAGTCTCCAGTAGCATGCTCCTCCTGAACAAGCGTTAATGCAAACTGTACTGCATCTGGACGCTGTTAGCTCATTCTCTATCTGAGAATGATCTTTTCTGATCAAAGGGAAGGGAAAGACTAAAACGGGAGATGGGGAGTTGCTATGGGAACAGCGGCATCCCTGGCAGAGGTGGAGCCAGCACCACCACAACCACAGTCCAGGCAATTTGGAGCTTGCAAAGCCTGGGGAAGCAGTTTGCATGCTTATCTGACCACACATACATGTTATTATCTCCACACATACATGTTGCTATCTATCACTAATAGGATTCTTCCTTAAAAACAGTCTCCTTGTTTGTTTCTGTTCCATGCAGGTCGTTAAGGAAAACTGTGAAGGGGAAAACACATCCCATCCATATGGGATAGGGTATAGGGAGTCTCAAACAACATCTCCCTCCTGCTGTGTGTCTGCCTAGGCCTTCCCCAGTGGGCACTTAGGCATGCTTAAAGGCACAAAGGGGCAATGACTTATCAAAGGATGTGAAGTGCCTGATAATTGTTTACATGCTGGATGGTACCCCCTCTAGTGATCAGCAAAGAAAAGCATTGCCTACCTTGCCGAAAAGGTAACGGCTTTTCAGTTAGAGCTCCTAGCAATAGTCATACCAGAAGAAATCAGTACGTCTAAACTTAATTTTCTTGTAAGCCATCCAAAAAAATCAGCTTGCAAATTAGGCAGAACTTCTAATAAAAGCTGGACTAAACACACTCCATCTAAGAAAAACTGAACCCCAAACTTGTTCTTCTTTTGTTCTGCCAGGTGCCCTCCAGAGCTAGGTCTTTTGGCAGTGAACACTGCAATCGGCCATGCTGCCTGCCAGATAAACCCATAGATGTCATGCTGGTCAATTATAAATATCATATTACCCGTTCTGCTTTCCATGCACACGCTCCAATTCCTGCCAAAATATGATATAGCAAGCATCTTCCGTGGATCAGTGACCAGAAACAAATCGAAGAGCCAATTAAAATACAAGTTGCAATAATCTACAGAAGTGAAGCCATGTGTGTGGTTACTGGATCTGTAAACTTTAAACTGATTTTTATTACAGATGGAAAGCAAGCTTTTCCTGACTTTTATACATGTCCAGTCCACTCACTTTGTGGACCTCAAAGGCATTATCTGCCTATTATATAAACATCAAATTTAGCAGGTTAATATGAGTTGAATAGTCCAGAGAGAGGAACATTTTCTCTTAGCAGAGCTCTGCACTTCCACTTGTTTTTTCTCCTGTGCTGCTTGTGCTTGCTTCTAGTATCTCTTTCTCTACAGTGTCCATGTAAGACAGCTGAGCAAGCTGAAATAGCAAACCCCTGTGGCCCAGGTCTATATATGGGCCATGACTCCCTGTTGTGGAGCGGTGAGGCTTTGCTCTATTTTTGGAGGAGACAGAGGCAGGTCTGGAAACCCTCCTTGGTCCTCAGTGTGGAGAAAATCCCCTGGTCCCACTACATACCAATGATACTGCTCATAACAGTCAGTTATGATTGTGGTAGCCAAGAAATACCTGTGCAATAGCTGTGACAAGCATCTCATTGGATTTCTGCAGGGTTGGGGTTTTTTACTAATAACTTAATGAACCCACCTTTTGACCCTGCTTTTAACTACTAAACTACTGTTCCCCACTTAGATGCCACAGAGCAATGCTTGAGGAGCAGTTTGTCTGCGTGTATGGTAAAGGAAGGCCATGCAAGTCTTTGCTTTGATACTATCCCTGCCCCTTGCACAAGGTTAGCCAGATGGCGTTGCTAGGTTGTGTTCTTTCATTTTACTATTTTTCTCTCCTCCCCTCCAAGAAACCAAATTTACTCCACCAGAGAATGAGTTTATTGCAAGTTTGAATCTCCCAGCTGAGAAAGCTTCAAGGTGAGGAACTAAGACCTCTTCTATTAGAAGAGAAAGACGTGCACAACCAAACATCAACACAGTCAAGAACACTGACATGTTTTTCTCTGATCTTTTGCCTTTAGAGCCATTAAGAATAAAAGGTCAAGTTCATCCTTGACGTAAAGCTATTTGCTTTGGGTTTTGCTTGGAATGAATCTGAGGTAGTGCTTGCACAGTGCCAGCGGCGAGACAGTGGGTACAAGAGGAGGGGAACTGCCTGCACCCAGAAACTGGAACTAACCAGAGGCCGGTCCACACCCAAGTGACACAACGCCCAAAGGAGACAACAGAGAAGCGTCACGAGAATCATGGCTCCACGAGTTCCTCATCACAACACTCCCCCTGGGGCCCTGGTTTCAACAGAGCAATGTGAGGTTATAACCATGAGATGCTCATCTGTAAAGAGCTGTGATTGCCAGTGCACATCCCCATGACACACTTGGTTTTCAAAAACTGTCAAATAGGTTTCATATCTATCTGGCTTCACATCCAGCTTGCGTGGGTCACTGCTAGCATCATGTACGTGCAGCGGCTCAGTGATCGACCATTTCAGGTTGCGTGTACTGAGATAACTGTGGGCACCCTTTCCTAGATGGAAGCCTTTAAAGATGAGAATCCAAACCACATCTTTTCAAATTGCAAATCTAGAATTAGGAGGTCTAAGCCTCCATGTCCAACCAAACACACCACTGCAAAATAACATACGTTGCTCAAAAAAAGTCTAAATAGAGGCTGCAATGATCTGGCCCAATATATAATAGCTATTAAGTTCTGCCCTCTGTATCTTCTGCATGAGCTTGCTCAGACTGCAGCTCTGCCACTGTAGAGACAAGAACAGGAACTCATGATCAGTCAACCCTGTTGGAAAGCATGGCTTCAGAGCATGATTTCACCTATGATTATAGATCCTCCAAAGCTACACACCTCTCTGGATGAAAGAATACTGACTGGCTGTGCAGGAAGACAAAGCTGAGGGTTCAGTGATGAAGTATTTGAGGGTGTGAGGTCTCTAGGGAGTGCGTTATCACCATGTAGGTATCACTCTACCTGCATAATGGATCCTGTGGCCCTGCAAATGCATACTTCTACAAGTCCCTCCATTCATCAGATCCCTCCATTCATCAGATCCCATATTCTCTTGTGCTGTGGGGTCTGCTTTTGAAAACGACTCCAAAGCAGCCAGACTTTTCAGCTGACATTGGCTCACATACCTCAAAAATTGTTACATCCTGGTCAGATTGGAGATATGCTGGAAAAAATGTAAATAAAAAGCACAGTGCAACTCGACACTCCCTTCCCTTCAGTAAAGACCAAATGGGAACTGCCTGAAGAAACAAGCACCCCAGCTCTGGTCTTGCTGGGCAGATTCATTCAGACGAGGGGAGCTGTGCTGGGTCTCCACCGGCACAATGCTTTTTTGCTGGGGCTGTGGGGCCACATCATAGCTGAAGAAATCCATCCTTAAATACACTAAATAAGACCAACAGAGCATTAGGCAAAGAGGAGAGCCTGGCAGTGCCTGTCTCTGCACAACCTAGGGTGCATTAGCACCCAGCCCTCTGAGACACTGCGGGGATGGATGACCACAGCAGCACACCTTGTCCCCCCTCAGATATTTGCACAATTTTTGTTCTAAACACCAACTTTTATACAGGCCACACACTGTACATATTTCTTTCTCTTTCCTAGTGCCAAACCCTCCTGGCAAAGGCACAGCCCGACCCTGGATGCTCAGGTGTGGACTGACTCACTCCTCAGAGCTTCAGCGGGAGCGTTTTGCTGCAGAAGATGAGGTGACAGGGGAAATGCGGGGTCAAATGTTGACTTCAGCTATGCTGCTGTAAATTAACCGATTTCAGTGCTGTTCCTTAAAGGTTACAGTCATGGGAGAGCAGAAATTATGGGCTATGTTGTTTTTTCAGCCTTTGCTCCCTATTCATTATGGAAAAGCCATAAAACAGAGAGAGAGGACATGAGAAATCTGCCTGGGGAGCAGTAATTCTCCAGGCAGAATCTGGATCTTGACTTTTCACATATTTTGATGTTTCCAACTTTGGGGGAAAGGGGATGGTTTGGATCCATTTTTATTGCAGTGAGGACACCATCACAGGCATCTGTGGGGTGAAATGCTCTCCCTAACCACCTGATGGTAGAAACAATCAGGAGGAATGCAGGGCTTGACTCCTGCCTTGGGATCCATCACACTGTGTGTTTGTTTTCCTCTCTAGGTATGTAACTCCAAGATTTTGAAGAGGGAGAACCAGGAACGGGGAGAGTTAGAAGATCAGGCACTCCAGGCTTACTACTCCCTCAGCATAAGTAAGTTTTGAATTGCAATGGCACTAACACAGGAGAGCCAGGAGTTTTCAGAAGTAGTTAAAGGTGAGAACTACCACCACTGTGAAGTCAATGATTCACCCGCCACATCCGAGGAGCCGCGCCTGTACTGCAGCATCACACATTGAAAGGACACTTCTTAATTATGTCAGAGAGGGCCATCAGCAAGGCTCGGTGCCATAGCATCTGATTTAATAAGCTGGAGCATGGGTGCGATTCAATTCCCAAAGGAGCTGTTGGAGGCCCGAAAAGGTGATTTTACTGCTTCAGCACTGGCTCTGCAGTAGCAGCAGGCAGCAAGCAGCACATTACAGTGCAGACAGCGGTGTGCGAAGGAAGGATTTTTGTTAGAGCCCACAGCCAACCTCAGGCTGAAGACCCTCTTCTTTCACTGCCTCCTTCATCAATAAGCTTATCAAAGTTTGACAAGTCCATTTGAAGCAAATGCCTAAATGCCTCTTAGGCAATAGGAGGTATTTACATTATTATTATGTGTTTATTAGCTTTCTGAAATATTTGTTTTATTCCTGAAGGCCTCTGCCTCTGTTTTCTGCCCCAAATTGGAGATGGGATGGGCTCCTCATTGGTATTGGACACTGCAGCACATGGGAAGCTGAGCCTATTTCACCCTTTTTTGCTCTCACCACCCCCAGCAGGTGATGCTGCTGGAGAGAGACATGAAAATAGGATGTCCTCCCTGCTGCTAAACTGTCTGGGCTAGGAAAAAAACTCCATAATTAAAAGATCTCATAGATGCTTTCATTCTGCAGGTAGCCCACACGGAAGAGCAATGCCAGCTCTTGAGCCCGCGGGAAGGAGATGTCAGTGACAGAAATTTGGATGGCTTTTCTGGTGCGCAAAGTGCAAATGTGCCAACCTAATCCCTCTCCCACGATCCTCCTGTGCTTGTGGCAGCTTGCTCAGGTGGGGACCTCGCTGTGGTGGTCCACAACCTACCCTACGATGTCACTGCTATGGGAAGGGACCACTTCACTAGCTCATTTTAACATCTAAACCCCATAGACTGGGATACATCAACCCTTATCCATCTCTGTTTTCCTCTCTGCCTTATATGAAATACATTCAGACTTGGAGGTAAAATTAAAGCACAAGATGAAGCAGATACAGTTTTCAGGAGTGTTTCAGTTTTGGAAGTCAGTGCAGCAGTTAATTAAGTGGTGTCAAGGCATTTTGGCTGATGCCTCTATTTATGAGACCTATTGAAATTCATCCAAGCAAGAACTGCTTTTTTTTTGCACTTGTACAGCACCCAGCACCACAGGGCGTCATCACAGACCTTGGTCCAACGTACTGCAAGATCTAAAAGTAATAATTAACTCTAATCCCAGACTGTAAGGCAGCACAGTTTTGCAGAGGAGGAGATGGGAGAAAGCACATAGATGGAGAATGTGGGTGAGACAATACACAAGACGACACTAATAATGGGTTTACATAGCAAATGGTGTGTGAAGCCTTGATTTTCTGCTTGGGTGTTTTTTCAAGGTTTAATGAAAAATATTAATGAACTAGTAAACACTTCAAATTGTCATAACAGTTCACTACTGAAAAAACTATACTTGTTTTGTAATGAATCAAGTACACATCCTTTTCATCAAGTGAGCAAAGCTCATTAATTAAACATACTGGATTTCAAAGCTCTCAATGTTTAATTATTTGTTTAACAAGCAGTACATCTAATCCACCATTCAGACACACAAACAACTAAAACAACAGGAAGAAGCTTCAAAGCAGGACAATCAACATCTGGAAAAGTCAACAGAGTGTGCCTGTATTGTCAGTCACATGTAAAGCAAATGCTCCACTCGCAGAACAAATACAGACAGGAACCACCTCCGAGTTCATCCTGCAGATTCCTACTCAACAAAGCGGCTTCCTTGCCCTGAGAACAGACTTATCACAGCAAGGGAGCCTGTTCTGGTTTTATTTCCCCTATCTTTTTCCATTCCCCAACCAAATCAAGTCTGATGCACAGAGGGCATTCAGTAGTGTCTGCTCTCCATATGTATGTACTCTTCATTTTGCATGCAGGTGGAGAGCAAAGGCAGCACAGAGATCCCTGAGCTGGGAGAAGCAGGGTACGCTGTCCTAGGATTTGCCATGCTACCTTGACCCCGATCAAGCTGCCACCTAGGCCAGCTGCTGTGCTGCAGTGTATTTTGTAGCTACACCTTGGAGGTGAGCTTTTCAATGTCTGTCTCACTGAGCCTTAGCTGTGCACCATCTCTCTCATCCTCTCTGACAGCTCTGGTTTCCACAAGAAGAAAAGCGGTGCTTAGGCTGGAAGGGAGCTGTGGAGTGCTCCAGCTAAGCCCGTGATCTGGACCACCGGCAGACAGGACCATGGGGCGCAGTGCAGAGAAAACCTGCTCTGCAATATTGACAAGCTTTACACTGTGACGTTTGATACAAGCCTATGGTCTCGGGCTTTTCCAGGAGGACTACTTCCACACCAGAAGGAACTAAAAGGAGAGGGTTCCCTCTCACCACTGCTTCCATCTTTATGTTCCTCAAGGATCTGAATTACAGCTCAACACATGTTTATCCTTAGTAACTTTTGATCGCTCTTCTCTGCCTGGGTAGTCCTCAGCATCCCTTCTTTCACATCACCTGTACAGATACAGTGAGTACACTGGGTTTTCCATGACAACAGGCACATTATAAAACCATTAGATACGGTACCCAACAGAAGTCTCTCTCGACCCTTGGTGTTTTATGTATGGAGCATGTAACTAAAAATTACAGATGGGTTCTGCCTCTCTCTTACCAAAAGGAAGTCTTGTCCCGAATGCAGAAATCCATCAGCTTCCCTCTTCCTTCTCAAGGTTAGGAAAATCATTTTTCTTTCAGCATTTGCTGGATAGTTTTTATTCACTTGCCTCACACAAAGAGTGCAGCAAACTGAAAGCCTTCTCCTCCCACATCAGAGACACATTTGCAGAGCTGAGATATTTTTAGAATAGTGCACACACAGAGTTATATTGTTTGTTGTCTTGGTTAGGAAAAAAAAAGAAACAGGCAATTTTCTATACTAAATTATTTGTGCCTTATTGCTGGGGACCAGAGAACTAGTCATCTTGCTGAAGCCTTTTAAAATATTTTCTGTACTCCACAGATGACAAACAAAATGACCTGGTACACATCAGAGCAGTCGTTAATTCTGTCCGACAAGGCAAACTGTTTCTGTCAATGTTAAGAGCCAATTCATCCCTAATGGATACAAGCATGAATCTTTTGGCTTTAGAAGACTTGGCCATTTCTTACGCTGTTGCTGAATTTGGCTCTGAACTGCAGTTCCTTAAAAGTCTTCCTGGAACTTCAAGTTGCTCATGAAAACATGTTGAAAAAACCCATCTGAGTGTTTGTGTTGCAAAATAATGAGCTCTTCATAGGCTGCATTTACAAAGAGGAGTCACTGTGGCCAGACTAGAAATCTAAGTGTCTCCAGGGACGTCGTGTAAAGGAAGGGGGCAAGACAGTATGAAAGCCTGCACATACCATAGTCACATCCGATGCTGCCTGGAGCAAGGCTTTGTCATTCCTAGCACAAAATCAGGATGCTGCTGTGGCACGGCTGGTGGAAGCTAAGGCCCATGAAAGAGGAATACGGAGCCCAGTTCCTTTTCCACAAAGCTCATACACAACAGTATTCCACTTTCTTCCTCGGCCCCTCCTGTGATGCCACCTCCCAAGCCAGCCCTCAAGAATATTAAAGCAAAAGACAGCTGCAAGGAATGCCCTTCTCTACCAGGTTACTGGGATCAATGATTTGAAAATGCTGCACAAAGACAGCATAGGTGGTTGAGCAACTGTTGAGTTCTTCTGCAGAAGAGTTTCTTTTGGTGATGGGTGAAATGATTCCTGTCCAATCTCTTTTCCCATGGGATGTAAATCACAATATAAATGTAAGATATATAATCAGTGAGGCACAACTTAAGGTTCCTCTAAGGAGTCTTATAATCAGGCACTATGTGATTTTACTTAAGGTCCTATAATAAATTTTAACTGTTACTCTTGCAGTGTTGCACTGACATTTTGCCCTCTTTCATGAGGAGCAGATAATTTCCTGAAGTATTGTTGAGGTGACTTTATTTAGCATCAGAGTTGGTCTTCAAAGACTTATTCTAGCATGACATAGAACCAGTATCAGTGCTCAGATACTGCAGAAAAATTGCATGGACTTTGCTGGAGTTAATTCAGGGTCTCACTAGTTCACTTGACCTATATGCTGCTGATCTTTTAAGAACAGAGAAGGGCCTCTTTTCTGCTCTCCACATATGACTTAAGATACCACTAATGGTAGCTAGAGCTCCACACTCGCTGAAAGAGGAGAGCAGCCAAGGACAACCTCCCTGCTATTTTAATTAGCTTTAAAAACATATATATAATTTTATTCTCTTGTTTTAGTACCAGAAAATAATAAAAAAAAAGGTGCAAACTTTATTTTTTCCCAGATGAAAACAAGGATGAAAGCCCACTTGCACTAACTTTCTGATCCAAGTTCCAGCTCTAAAACAGCTGGGGCACCAATTCAAAATGTCAGGGTTTTCAATGAAAAAGCCAGCGCTGGAGTGGAACTGCACACTCTCCTTCCCCTTCCCTGCCCATTTATTCCAAAGCACGGCTGGCATGTGCGTTGGCTCTCCAACACGCACATGCTATTAAGTCCTAAATGACAGCTTGTTTAACTAGAAAACATTTCCATTTTTTCCTTAACAAAGGCCATTCATTTCTTGCTCTTCTATTTGCTTAAAGACAGTTTCATTTGCCCTGCCTGAGAGTTTGCACAACCCGCCTGATTGTTCCCCTCCAAATAGCGCTGCAAGTTAATGACCCACCTCTTGATCTCCGAGCAGGGAGCCTTGCCCAGCTCACTGCAACATCATCAAGCAAGCTAGTTACACTGCAAAATCCATACGTGTGCCTTGAACATTTTTATGCTTGAGAAAACAATTGAATCAATTCATCTCAGGGAAGACAGTCCTAATTCTTCCCTGCTAACAGTAGATTAGGCATCAAGAAGAAAAGAAGATGAAAGCTGGATCATGTAAGAACTCCCTCCATGCTGTTGACGAATGTCTTGGGAGACAAGCACAACTTCCTTTCAAGCTATCTTCAAAAGGTTCCCCTCCATGCAGACCACCCCTTGGGAACCCACATCAATAACAACAAAAAGAAGAATTTAAAAGACCCATTTTTCACCCAGTTTATTTACATGTTAAAATAAACACAAGTTCCTATATAGAGCAAGGGCTCCCAGTGGGTTCTGTTTAGTCTGTGAGATTCTTGGCGCTGGACTACAGCATTTCTCTATTCCAAAGCAATCTTGGCACAGAGTTTTTTTGGTTATATAATTTTTTCAGCAACCAGAAAATGAATAATAATAATGCTTCTAAAAAGTGGGAATTATGTTCTAAGACACCGGCAAGGTGTTTTACCAATTAATCTGCCAAAAGGTCATTAGCAAACCAGAGCACCCAAACTCCTGCATGCAGGGTCCGTTCTCCCCATGGGTTGCACTTCCAGTTCTCAGTCAACGTGTCCAAAGGGAGCTTTTCCACAGTTAAAGAGATTTTCACTTTTTGCTTCGCTCCTTCGGATTGCCACATAGCAGTGCCACCCTCGTTAGACTGGATTTGTCCCCGTTCCTGACAAGGCACGAAGGAAATACCACTCTTCCAGAGCTGATAGCTTTTTACACCCACTTTGCACAAGCTCAATGGGTGAGCAGCAGGTGGATTATTTGAAATAAGGGTAGGCTTGTTTTGTTTTGTTTTTAACAAGGTACATCCCCACAGAGCTATAGCTCACTCAAACCCTACCAGACCTGACCCAGAGCAACACGATTAAGGAAAAACCTTCTGATTAAGCAGGTCTGGCAGGGAGCATTCCTGGGTGGGACAACCCTGCCCAGCGTGCCAGAGCAGAGTCCCACGGCTGCCAGTTGGCTGGCTCATGGCTGGGTGGTATTTACATGGTGCACAGGGAAAGTCACGGGGAAAGTAGCATGGCAGAAAATAGCTCAGCTAAATTCGTCTTGCAGCAAAGCTGTTGTCCTTTCTTGGTAGAGATTGATTTCAGTGTTATTGTTTCAGCTGCTTTTTAGCACTTGATACCCTTTCCTCTGCAACTCTCCCCCATGCATCTCTGAAATCCTCGCTACATACATATTTACCAACCAAGCCAGGATCAAAGAAGAGGCAACTATTGCTTTCTCTGCTCTATTATTCATTTCAAACTGTGGCTGGTTGGCAGTGACAATGAATACTAGCTGGCAGGTCTGCACTTCAGTAAACAACGCGCAGGTACAAGTGTTGAGCTGTTGAAGGTTACAGACCTGTATGTTGCTTTTGGGCTACGCAAGCTACTTTGCAATCAGTCAGCAAGAGCGTATTTGCAGCTCGGAGAAAGCTCTCCTCAAAATCTGGGCAGGATAGGTGCAAGGTTCATGAGAAGGCATGGGACTGCAATCAAAGTAACAGGTCCTATCAGGCAGTCTCAGTTCAGCAAAGCCCCCAGCCTCCTCTCCCTTCCAGCCCTCGGCCAAACTGAGCATGAACTTGGCACCACTACCGATCAGACTGCCCGCTCCTTAACATTAGACAAACTGCCAGGGTCTCCCAGCACACTTTGTCTTTGATAAATTCAGAACCAGAAAAGAAGTGCAGTGTGGAGAACATCAATTTTCAGGGATCTGGGTTGAGAGCTTTAGTCTTTGTACCATCTACAATTCAGCACTTTTTTTATTTATTTTTGAAGCTAAATAAGGATTCTCAAATTGGAGAGTACTGCCAAGCCCTGAATAAATCCCAGCATTAGAGATGCTGTGGGTATAACAGCTTTCCCCATGAACTGAATCTGCAGACGGTATCTTCAGAGAAATTAACCCCTGAGTGCCACAGGACAGGCTCTGTGGCATCAGTTTTAATGCCCTAGGAAATCTCACCTTGTGGTTAAAGCAGGTTATTCCCATTCATGGGGCAATACTGATGGAGGGTGGAGTAAAGCACAGGCTTAGCTGGTACAGAATAACTTTTCTGCATTGTTTGTGAAGTGGTCAAGTTTCCAGATGCAATCCCAAATACAAATTCAGTCAAAGGACATGTAACTACCAAACCAGTCAATGGGCATGTAATTATCTGATATATGATTGTTTGTTTTCCATCCACAACCCCATTCCTTAGCAGTTCCAAAAGCAAACACTTAGCATTTGGACATAAGAAAATGTTATATAGTTGCAATTTAACCTTTCTTATTTTTCTGCCTCGTCTCTTTAAATATTGGTGAGATATTTTATTCTAAGCTGCTCTCTTTACTCACTGGCTGAATCTTCCTCTCAGCCTGGGAAGAGCCATTCACAGTAACAGTTTTGCATTCTTGGAGCTCAGGGCTTTTCATGTGCAAGCTCTCTGGAAGTGGGTTGGTATTGCATTCGGATTTTGCCATGAGTAACTTAAGGTATAGTGAGGTGAAGTGTTTTTCCTGAGATCCACGATGAACCTGTGACAGAGCCGAGTGGGGGTTTCCAAACACCCTCTTGCATAGTCTACTACTGCAATACAGAATGAGCCACATCCTGATCTGAATCATACAATTAATGGGAAGGACCAAGCGAAAGCACTTTTCTAGTTCAGGTCACTAAAATTTGGCCACAGCCAGCACAGACCAAGATAAACGATCATCTGAGGACTGGCTGTTGCTTCCAGAAATGTGTTGACGAGTTCTCATATGATGTCTTGGTGCATTATGAAACTGAAACACCTCCACTGCAACTGCCTCCCTGACTGTCAGAATTCATAGAAGACTTCAAAATGGGCTCCACACACACCTTCAGGTAAGACTTCTTCCAGATAGCCTTAGGTTTTGTGAGATCTTTTGCAATCTTCATTTTGTTATTATAAAGAAGGAAGATGCTCAAGGCTGAAAGGAATGTTACTGTGATGCTGGAAAATCTCATCTGGGTTGGAGAGTGAACCAGAGGCTAACCAGATGCTCAGCTTTACTTTACTAATAGGCTTGGAAATGAAGAGGATCACACTGCCAGAGGCTTTCAATTATGAAGATTAATTTTTTAAAATTCCGAAATAATTTTCCCAAATCACCAACCATGATTCTCATAGTTCCCTGTACACCCTTTTATCAGCTAAAATAATCTTTTCTTCTCTAAAATAATAGTCCAAGACATGTTAGCTTCTTACTAAAATAGGAAAAACAACCTTAAAATCCATGAGTCAAATCCTGGCCCCGCTGAAGTTAGTGACATTTAGCTACCGCCTTCAGAGGGTGCAAGCATGTATTCTGTGTGTAGAGACACAGAGCTCAAGCAATTAAGAAATAAACCCCCAAACCACGTAAGAATCACGTTATAAACATGGTTTTAAATTAAAGGCATTCTGAAATTAAAGAGAAGCTGCAGTGCTGAGCCGGGCATGCACACGCTGGTACCATCCCTGAAGGAGCAAGAGGCAGAGCTGAGGGCATCTGGCACATACGAGACTGGCCTGATGCCTCAAAGGGAGAAGGAGAGGCAGAACCAGGAAAGGTCCAAGGGCTATGTGGTACAGAAGTGAGAGACGTCAGTTAATGTTAATGCTCTGCCAGGCTCCGCAGACGATGTGTGAGACCAAAAGAGAAATGCTCTTAACTAACATGTTGTGGGTAACTAATAGATGGAGAAGAGAAGAACACTCGCACTGAAGTATATAGCCTTAAAGTAGGCAGAAATACATTGGGACAAAAAGTGAGCTGTTTCTAAAGAGAGTCAAAGGAGCAAAAGCCTGGAACAGCCTGCTCAGCCGGAACAGTGTTTGCTAGCAACCAAACTTGGGTAAAAACTGAGCTTTGACCATTTGTGAAAAAGACAGAGGGATGCTATTTGCAGGAACAAAAGCCTAGATAACCCAGGGAGTGTCTTCCTGTCTGTGCTGCTAATATGAATATGTTTTAATAAACAAATAACTGTCCTGTTTCACATTCAAAATGAATGTGCACTAGAAGGAACATGATTAACTGAAAACACCAGACACTGTAACCAAATATGTTTCTCTGCAACACTCTGACTGATTAAAGAGGGAAGAATCTGAATATGTGAATCAAAAAAGGATGAATTTTCCCTTTATTCATTGTCTATTTTGCTTCTGGGGCTGGCTGCTACAATATTCAATGTCTTGTTTGCAGTCGCTGCTAGAGAATATTTGTTTTTTAAAAAAGTATCTGCATCTTTTGTAATAAGAAAGATGTCTGTTAGTTTTAGTACTTGTGAGACAGTCCCTTAAAAGGGCTCATGGTCAGTAACAAATAGAGCTACTCCCAGGAAAATCAACAGGGCTAGCTATTTATGGAGGAAATCCACCAATGTGAATCAGGCACACCAGCTCTCTAACAACATGCCACGCTTTATGAATGAGCAAGTAACAATCAAGCAACAAACGTTAGAACTACAAAGTATAAAAAGCAGTATACGGGCTGTTTCTGCATCTTTATTTTGGCAGGCGTAACGCTGGCCCCGAGCCTCAACCTGACCTAAGAGCATGGGCCATGAAAGGACTGTGAAGCTGGGGGGGCTGACACCTCACTCGCAAGGAGCCTGTTGTTGGCTTAGACCCTGCATCAGCTCATGGCATTTTATACTGCGCTAACAAACACCGTGCAGTAGGTTTGCCTGGGGCAGGCCCCGGGAATCTGTTAATAGCAACTTTTAGTGAAAAATAGGATGGGGCTGCCACAGTTTTGATCAAAACACACAAATGCATGTAGCTTAAGTGAGCCTTCCCATGACTTCAGACTGCTACTTATGTTATAAGGAAAATTAGTTCTCTCATTTGAAGTTTTGAAAAGTTTTGCTTGCTTTAGTGAATAATTTCCACTGATACCATAGCTGTTCAGTTCAGCAAAAGCAATTTCATTCAGTAGTTTACAATGTAGGTAGGGCACAAAGTGCATTAAAAATGAAGATGAAATGGCAGTTTTAGACCATTTACTGACTGGTTATACGTTTTACTTCTCCTTGTAAAGCTGTCTGTCCTTTGCCTTTGTTCAGTGTAAGCAAGAGCTCTCTTTGAATATTGCACTCCTTAATAAGGCTGTTGCTCCAGGTTAGAGCTGAACTAGACACTAACCTGAGATGGACTGTGCTGCTTTGACTCCTGTTATTTATCTAAAAAGGTATTGAAGGAAACCAGACTATGTTTTAATCCAACAGGAGTTATATGCACAAAATATATATTCTTCTGTACTTTTCAAATGGTGTTCAGTAACTTGGAACAGTCATTTGTAACTCAATAGGATGACAAACTCCACATCTGTATGAAGATACGTTTATAGGTGAGGAATCATCAGTAATTAGCTTCTGAAACAACCTCCTCCAAATTAGACACATCTGACAAATAAACAATAGGAAAGCTAGTCACATTAATGAAATGCTGTTGCTATGGAAAAGCTGTCCCTGTAAAGGTAAAAATAAACACGCTTCCTTTTTCTCATTGTGCAAAGACATCAAAAAGCATCTCCCTGAAGATGAAGCTGTTCCTAATTGTAGATACCATTAAAGTCTGCTTTTGAGAGGGTCATTTCTTCACCTATTTCAAAACCTTCTGTGCTTTAATTTTGGAAGCAACATCCCAAATGCTAGCAGCTAGGATGCTCTTTAGTTCAGAAAGAATAATTGAGGCTGGAAGGGACGTACGGAGATTATCTAGTTCAAGCCCCTACTCAAAGTGTTTCCCATTCAACCAGGTTGTTCAGGGCCTTGTTGAGTTGAGCTTTAAGCATCTCCAGGGCTAGAGATTTCCCCACCTCTCTGGGTCTTGCTCCAGCATTTGACTGCCCTCAATCATTCTTCCTTGTACAGAATTGGGATTTCCCATGATATGACTTGTGTCAGTTCCCTCTCATCCCATCACCGTGAACCTCCAAGAAGAGTCTGGCTCTGCTGTCTCCACACCCTCCCACTGGGGACTTGTAGACAGCAGTAAGATCCCCTCTTAGCCTTCTCTTCTAAGGCTAAATAAACCCAGTTTTATCAGCCTCTCCTCGTACATCTCGTTCTCCAGTACTCTAATTGTTTTGACAGCCCTCCTCTGGCCTTGCTCCAGTATGTCAATGTTTTCCTTTTACTGGGGAGCAAATTGGACCTGGCACTTCAGATGTGGTCTCCGAAATGCTGAATGGCAGAGAATAATCACTTCTCCTGAGCTGTTGGCTATAATCTTTCCAACACAGCTCAGTATGTGGTGGCCTTCTTCACCACAAGGTCACACTGTTGACCCATGTTCAACTTGCCTGCAAGGAACCCCAGGTCCTTTTCTACAAAGCTGCTTTCTCTTCATTCGGTGCCCAACCTTTAATGCTGAATGGGGTTACTCCACACCAGATGCAGAGCTTCACAAGCACCTTTGTTGAAACTTCATGAGGTCCCTGCCAGTCTGTTTCTTCAGCCTGTCAAGGTCCCTGTGAATAGCAGCCTTCCGGCATATGCTCACGTGCCACTATTTGGTACCCCTGTAAACTGGCTGAAAGTGCTCTCCATCCCAGCATCCACACCATTAATGAAAAAGGTCCACTGATAGTATAGTGATGTTGCACTGATGCAACACCTAGTTATTATTTTTCCCCTTGAAGAATACAGATTCCTCTGATGCTTCTTGAGGCCAAAGTCCTTGCTGATATGAACTAATGTCCTGCCACAGAAGTCAGTAAAGGAAATGACTCCTGGAACAAAGTGTGAAGCAAATCTGATGTCTGTCCAGTAGCCCCACATGAAACGATCTGTTCTCTCAGCCTTAGCTCTGTAATAACCAGCTGGTCCTTGTCCTTCCACCCTCAACCATCTTGCATGCAGATGTACGCTCACAGCTAGCAAAGCTGGTTATGGGAGAGCAAGTAAGCTGTTGAAAACATTACACGAGGTTGCCAACCCTCCTTCGCTAATAAGAAATGCAGTTACAAATTACATGCCTGAACCTGCTTTCTGACATGGTGACAAAGTTATCCTGGATTTACCTGAGCATCTGTGAAAGCCGAATTTGACCCTTGATGTGAGGATTAATTTATATATGTAAAGACTGAGTACAGATGACAATTGCACAGATCCTTGAGAAAGCAGAAGCAAACCAACAGGTTGGAAACTGAAATGAGCTTAGTTCAGTCAAGCCTATTTCCTCTCTAGTTTCTCTTATTCACCAAAGTGAACCCTCTGTCCAAATAAAGGATGTTTTATTCCTGATTATCAGGACCACTTGTCCAAAACTCCTATCACTTAGCCCCAACATTATCGGCACTCCACACAAATGTAGTGGCCCGCTCCTCTTTATCACAGAGGGTATCTCTCATCTGAGAGGCAGAATCATGGAAGGGAAGCCAGAAGGACTCAACCCTCATGGGAAGAAGGAAGCCTTTTAAGTTTCCCAAATGAATTACATGTCTTTCCTCTGTCATGCAGTCTGTCTGTTAACAGCTAACAGTGACAGGTTGAGGAGCGCGGTCTGGAAAGTGGCCAGCGCCGACACTCAAAGTCGTTGTGCTCAAAAGGGAGCACTCTGTTCCTTCTACCGCTGCGTCCCCTCTCACTGGGGCCTGTTGTTACAGCCTCACGCCTCCTTGTGTGAAGGCCAACAGCGAGGCTTTGTTCAAGAAGCAGCTGCTGAGAAGATGTACTATCTCATGGAATGACCCACTGACATTTCTCCCTCTGCTCATTAGTAAGCGGCGAATAATGAGGAGAACTAGGGCGGATTGCACAGCCCATTTCTTTCAGAGTAAAAAGCCAGCTCCTCAGATCCCAGTGTGCCCCAAAAGGGATTCCCTCATAAAGTGGGCTTGCAGCAAAGCCAGGGAGCTGGCTCTCTAGCACCTTCCTCTCATCACCTGATGGAGCGAGGGGAGAGACCGGCTCATGCCAGAAGGTGGACGGGGCAAGGCTGGGGTAAAGGGTGTCCCAGCTCTGCTTCGCTCGGAGCTCTCTCCACTCCTCTGCTGCAGGAAGAGCAAGCCCAGCTCAGCCAGGACCTCCGCCAAAGATCCTGTTCGACTGGATGATAAGTTGTCGTTTATTCAATTATCTATTGTTATAGGGTGGATCTACAGCAGTGAGGAAATGGTTGAGCGGTTGGAAGGGGCAGAGGAATTGGGGGAACTGAGGAAACCAAAACCGTTTTTTTGCAATCTTTACTGCAGTCCAACATTATCATCTGGGGATGCCCACATATAGGGGCAGTGATGAAGGAGCATCTGCACTGCCTTCCCCCCCATCCAATGCCTGCACCCAGCTCTGGGTTATAGCACAGAACTTATCTGCCTGTCTTATATCACTGATTATACCACAATTAAATTCACCTTTAAAAAAAATTGGTCAGATAAACAAATAGATTGCTTTGAGCAGTGCAGGTTTGGTTTGGCATGTTTTCCTAGCACACATTAGATGACACTACATGTCTGATTTCAGGTGCTCTTGCTTCTATGTGTCTGCGCTAAACGTGTATCCAGTCCTCACAATTTCCGACCCCCCCTGCCTAGAAGATAGGTGCAGGACCTTGTTTTCCCCACTTTTACATCTGCATGGCTCCAGTATTAGTCTTGGGAATTCCATGAAACAAAGAGAGTCTCATCCCCTGAGTGGAGTGAAGAGGAAACACCTCTGAGTATCCCCTGCTCCTTTCCTAACCCAAACATTTTAAGCAAAACACTTTACTGCGGCTTATGTGTGCACTGTCAGACACATCAGCTGTGTGCAGCCTTACTGTGTCTTTATTTTTAGTTTGCTGTGGTCTAGCAGCTTCCTGGCTCGACAGTGTTCTTTCATTTGCTTTCACAAGACAAAGAAAATAAAAGCTGCACTTGCATTTCCAAGTCCCAGCTTGTGGCTTCCTCCAGAGCATGAGACGCCGTAGGTATTTGCTTTCATGATTCACCTAGTGTTTTATTGCTGTTGTATAGTTGCTCTCCTCAAACGGAAACAATGCTTACTACCCTGAAAGATGCCATGTGGTGCAGGCAGAGATTTGGGACTGTATGATCCCAGTGTGAATGAAGTGACAGAATCACTGCTGAAATGACTTCACCAGAGCAAGACTGGGCTGCAGAAGTCTGTAATGGGCTTCTCAAAAATAACAATAACAATGTGCACACCTCCATTTAATAAAACCCACCTCAAAGTACTTACAATTGCCTGTTGCGCCACTGCATACCTCCCTTGGGCTACACTGTATTCCGATACAATTATGGGCACATTTCAGCATCATTGTAAGGTAGGAGGTGTATCCAGACCACTTTTTCCTACACGAGCTGTGGCCCCTCTGGGAGGCACTATCTCGTGACCACCAAGAGAGCCCAAGTCCATGCAGCAATCTGGGAGAAAGCAAGAGAAAATACACTATCCAGTTGAAAGAGTGTGTTCAAGAGCTTGTCCAATGCATGGGGAAAGTTGCATCTTAGCAGTATGAATTATTTTGTCTATAATTTCAAAGCGGCTCAAACTGAATGACCTGTTTTCCTTAGCAAGCTGTCACTGCTGCTCAGAGATCCAGTGCTACAAGACCAGTCGTCCCTCCAGAAGAGCTGGAGCTGAGAAGCAACTGGTTTCACTTTGGCAGAAGCTCATTAGTGACAGGCACACTGGTCTCCCAGTTCATCTCGAGTTAATCTTGCTTTTTGGTCTTCAAGTTCATAATTCACGTCTGTGTTGGGAGAAGCGCACACCGTAACTGCACTTTAAATGAGAATCCCCATAACCAAAACAGAGTTAGAAGAGGGTGGCACAAGTTTACTCATTAGCTATTAGTTTAATAGGAGAACTTTTTGCTCCAAGTTCTGTTTTCTCACTGCCTAAGGAATTACATGGCGTGCTGCAGTATCTGAACTCTCACCCTGTAATTAGGCGCTGTGGTTTCACCTCCTGTGTGCCTCGCACATGCTAAGCATTCCTCACCGCTGCCCTGGAAGGCAGATAAGCCTGACTGCTACCTTCGTTCAACATCTGGAGAAGGAAAGGCTAGGAAGAGCTAGGCTGGCTTGGGACTGTACCGAATACGGAGTCAAAACAGGTATAAGACAGCACTGGCAGTGCTCTGCCAGCCAGGCCAAAGAGCCATCTCCTCCAGGATACCCCTCTAAGAGGAACCTATAGAAGATGCTTACAAGAGAGAACACGAGAGGTGGGGAAGACCAGCAGGACTCTTCTCTGGTATATCCCCTCAGTTTCTGTCTCTGCCCACACACCACGCAGCAGACATCACTGCCTGTTTTTGACATCTCAGCTGTGTTTACGACTCAATCTTCCCCTGGGTTAAAAGGGGAGAATGGATGAATTCCAGACAGGGCTCAGGGGTCCATATGACATTTACCTTGATCCAGCCATGGATCAAGGGTCAAAGAATCATTTAAGTATTCCCTTATATTCCCATTGTTTTTTGCTCTGTCATGAGCTTTCAATCCAGCAGTTTTCTGAGCTACATGCACCAAGATTTACGTTCATACACTTGTATCATGGTGGGACAGATTAATCACCCCTTAGCAGCTCTCTCTCCACTCCAAATGAATTATCATAAAAGACTGAAAACAGACACGTCAAGATAATTTGAAGAAAAAAAGGGCTGATTTCCCTGTAGTGAATGTACTTGCAAAATTTAACCTGAAGCTCTGAAGAACTTCCTTCTTTGCTTGGCAATTCTAACGAACAATCAGTGGCAAATGCCCCTGCAGCAGTCCTCAACTGACAAACACAAACGAGCCAGGACTCTTCAGACTGGAACTGTTAGTAGAAACATTAAAAGAAAGAGTTTTCCTGACTCTTGAAGAGTGGGGTTTTATGCAAAGGAAATACACAGAGAGAGAGAGGGGAACTCAACCTGACAGCTGGGCTCTGACTCTCCTCCTGCCCTTGCAGTCACCGCTCCAGTCTGTGAACTGTAACAGCATTTTCCACCCCATCACAACACCTGTGTTGTGGGAACACTCTGGTTTTGCACGACTGCAGATCTCGCTGCCTGCCAGCCATGCTACCCTACTACGGGAGCTCTGCCTATATGGCATGCAGTAGGTTCAGAACTAGTATTTATGCATGGGGCTGGGTAGCACTATGAATTTCTCCTGGGAGAACAAGTTTCATCACTTCAGGAAAAGCCCAAAAGAGGATGCACTAATACAGGCACACAGCTAGTGCTATATTATCTTTCCTAGCCAAGGAGAGCATCCGTCTAAGGATGAGAGCATCAGTAGCAGTCCAACAGCTCAGAGCATGGCTGCTGCTATGGTTCATGTAGTGCAACTTTGTGTGCAAGTGAATCCCAGTTGTGTGTGAGGTTCTTCCTGCTGTGGGGGGCATGAATGAGACCAGTCATGGGGATTCATGGGGAGAACAGTCATTTTGCACTCCTGCAAATGCTAATGTGTCCATACCCGTGGTTATTTCTAGTAGTGTATATGGGAGATTTTATTTCCCAGCAATGTTCATGTATTATGCTGAAGGCCAGGAGCCCTTCCCTGGAAAAAAATAAATAAAAATGCCCACAACCCATTGTAAGCCTCCTGTCAAAGGAAATGCAAACAATCAGTGCCATTCTTTTCTATGTCTCTGCAGAAAAGCTGTTTAAACTTTTCCTGCTCTAGTGAGGTAGACTGAATCGGAGGAAGCAGAAAGAGAACAGATTGCTATGGGTAAGCAGGCCCACACCCAGCCTTGCTAACAGTCACCAAGGAACAGTTGTGCTGCTCTGCAAGCAAACCAGCTCCGAATAACGCTTGCCAAGGCTTTCCTGACTCCATCCCTAGAGATCGCCTCGAAGCCTGCCTGATCACATCGTCAGGGAGTGCTGCTCTCCAGGAACATTCCCTCATGCTGGTGTGCATGAGCTGTTACTTCTCACTCGTGGTGCTACCCTAATTCTTGCTCTTATTAATGTTGACATCCTTCTTAGTAATTTCCCCCCTCCCAGTTTGACCATGCTTAGTGCTTTTTAACCTTGTTGTGTAGATCAGTCCTTCCCAGTGCTATGAATAAATAAAAGCCTTCTGTTCTCATCAACAAAATGGTCTTTTAACAGTTGCAAGAACAACATAGCAATCACTTGGAAAAAAACCCCCAAACAAAACCAGCTAATATTTGATGCATTTAAAAAACTCTGCTCCATCTATTTTCTACTTTTTAGAAATAAGTGCTTCATTAAATAGAGAATACAGTGAGAAAATTAATGGGGAGCGCAAGCAGCAGTAGCTGTCTGAGGAGGACCTGCTTACCCATCAGAAACGCTCACCACACACAAAGTAGCAGCAGGGCTGAAAAAGAAAGCTGAACTTCAGTTAGAAACATCTAAGGAATATGAATAAGCTGTTAGAGCTGCAACCTTTCCCTCTGCTTTGATCTGATGTTACACATAACTCGAGAGTGGGAAATTCACCAGCTTCAAAGAGGGTCAAAGAGTCGGAGGTCTCCATGTACCAGGACAGGTAGAGGGTTTATTCCGCCTGGAGAGAAAGGGAGGTTGGAGGGGCTGAACTCAAGCAAAGCTAAGGGCTAGGAACTGCTGCCAGGTTAGGGCTACATATTTCACCTTCCTCATCTTCACATAAGACAGCCACATTACCCGCAAGAAGCACCAGCAAGTCCAAGTGAAAAAGAGGGCCAGTGTCACTGCTGTCAAAAAGTGTAAGAGAGAAGTAAATACATTTTTGTGTCCCTTGCATCTTGGAAATGCTTTTGTAACTGCTATTAGTTGACATGTACATTTGAAGGTGAAATTGTCGTTGTTCTGGGCTCTGGGTGTGTAATGCAACCATGAGAATAAGATCTCAGCAAATGAGATGTTATAGGAAGAGAGATGAGGATAGCTGGAACATCATGTGCTTTACCAACTGAAATGCTTGGTATGAGAAAACAAAGCCACATTCTCTATCCTTTATTCTCATTTTCCTTGGCTCTCAGCTTTACAGTTCCCTAAAAATACTGCATTATAACTAAAGGAGCTGCAATCTGCCTGCGACTGACTGAAGAATTACAATATCACTCCAGTTTGATGAAACTCCCATGGGTATTCCTTCTAAGAGGGCTTTCCTAAATTGATTGCCAATAACCTAATATGTTTTCCTGTCTCTTTTTTCTGTCATCAGAATGTTGCCATAATAAAATAATAGTAATACAGAAAGGAAATTGAAAAAGTGAGATGTCATTTCAAAATACCTAAAGCTTGCAGAAGTGCATAGCAAGGTCATCCCAGCAGCCTTAACTCTGCCTTCATGAAGCTGCACGCCAAGTAAACCCAGAAATCATGGGCAACGGTTACCTGCCTATTAAAAACACCATATAAGAGACCACAGAAGAAAATGCTGTATTACAAAGAAATACCGTTTTCCCCTTTCATGGGATTGATATTAAAAAAAGCAATGTAATAATATTAGATGTAAGGTAGGGTTAAGAGGTCTTCTGGAATTAAATTTTCACCACCACTGCGGAAAATTTCTAATACATATCTATGAGGTCCAGCGGTCTTGGGATTACTATGAAATACCCCAAAGAGTAAATGTACGACTCCTGGCATACTAAGAGAATTGCACCAGTGATAACTTATATGGGGCAATACTAAGACACAAATTTGGGAGGATACTGTTACTCTGTGAAGTGCCAACCTTTTTGCTGAAGCCTTGCATAACAGGAAACAGTGGTGCACAGCAGCCTTCGGCAAGATTTAGAGCCAGTGCATGAGCACTTACAGTCAGCAATATAAATGGAAATTATTTTTCCTTCTTTTGACTGAAGGATAGACACAATATAAATCAGTCAAGTCACGCATACTACAACCCTAGTAACTTCCCAACTCATTTGGGAAATCATGCTAGCCACACTGTGGAACTGCATTAATAATCTCACAGATAATGTGCCTATATTGGGAATTTATCCATGGGAATACCAGAACCAGAACAAATGTGCAGGTCAGGAAATCTACGCCAAGCTCATAAGACTAAGAGCCACTGTAAGAGATGGGGACCAGAAAGCAATTACTTTGCTAACACAATTGAATAATTAATATTACCCAAAGATATCCAAAGAACGGGACGCAAAGGGGGAACACACTGTTGAAGCGATTTGGAATATATAAAATGGTGGAGGAAAGCTATAAACTTCCCAGTCTGATCTGAGCAAATTTGGCAATGGAGGTGTTTATGTCCTTCAGGTCTTGCTGGCATCCAGCTCAGGCTGTAACCTGTATTCCTTCAAAGAAAGTTTATCCTCACCGCTTACCTCTTTAGGTGCAAAGATAATTTTACAGAGCCTAAAATACGTTAATTGTCTTTTGAACTTACAGTGAATCTAAGCTCAGTTAAATTAGGTCTTTGTGTAACACAACTGTGTTTCCATTGTTCTGCTTTTGGGTTCCTCTTTACCCTCTCCCCATTGCTGATAAAGAAAACCGAACTGAATTTACAAAGAAAACTGTAGGTTTGATAGGGACAATGAAGTTGTTAACTGGCCTAAGCAACCAGATTTGCACTAACTAAAGTGAACTAATTAATCCAGCAACATCAGTCTATAGAAAAAAACCACAAAATATTTATGCTTCTTTAGTCAAAAAGATATTAAAGGAAAAAGAGAGCAAATAACTGTCTCCTTATAGAGCACAAAACATTCCTGACAGGAACCTTCACCCCAAAGGCCCTTCTCTACCAACAGAAGAAGCATTCTCCATATCAAATCCATGCGACAAATACAATGTTTTATCGTTTCTTCTAGGTTTGTTGCTTCAAATATTGTTATTTTAACTCTACTTCTTAAAACCTTTACCAAGTTTTAAGGGAATGAGGAACTAAGGCATGACATTAAGTGTGCACGGTGCGCAGTCTCTCATAGGCCCACGGTGGCTCTGAATAAATTGCTTGTGTGTCCCAGAGTTCAGTAACTTTTTGTATATATTGTGTGTGGTCTACTAACAGCAGCGGCAGAGTGGAGACAGCAAGTGGCGTGTTCCCCCGCCTTTCTCATGAACTTGGTGCCATACAGATAAACAGAGAAATGGAGACACTTTCTACTGGGATTACTGCAGATTCCTGCTAGCCTATGTCCAACTCAGAAGGAAGTATATAGAAATGAATGAATCAACACTTAGAAATATTATGCCTATATAGGGAGAAAGAGACTCATGTGGTCAGCCACGATACTTCTGCATGGGTCAGCTGCCTTTGTAAAGCCAGGCCTGAATATGGCATGTGATCAGTTGTCCAGAAGAATCACATGGGGTTTATTTGTTTTCCTTGCAAGCTGTCCCGAGGACTAGGTATTCTCTTTTTCAGGGAAAATATAGGATTCGTTTTTGCACATCAAGCGCATTGCTGTGACTGAAAGTGAGTCATGAGAGCAAGTGCAAGGGGAAGCCTTGATTACCTGGATTTAGTAAGGTTTTGCCTTTTCTCTCGCAGACTAAATGGTGCAATGAATGCCTTGTATGCATTCAGGATCTTCAAGCTCAAATCAAGCAGCCCTGTCTTTGAGGAGATCTAGGGGCAGGTTTGAGTCTCAGCTTCAGCCAAGTAAATTGCAGTATACTTTCCAGTGTATTGCAGTATACTTTCAATGTCAGTGGGTGATCTGCCAGAAGGAGATCAGATTTACACTGAGATTCATCCCATTTCAACCTGTCAGATCAGAATTTGGCCTTTCCTTTTGTCGACTGCCATCATTAATCCCATTGATTCATTTTGCTAATATCTAGAGTAACTCTTGCAGGGAGGCAGCTATCTGCAACAATAAAAACAAAGCAAAGACTTCCAAGCACAAAGAAGTCATGAAGCTGCAAAAGTCACGTGTGACAGGAGGCTACCAAAGAACCAGGATAGATGGTTCAAATATGTTATCAGGGTGTTCCAGTTCATGCGCAGGAGGAGATCTGGTGATACGCAGCATATCTACATCGCAGAATGGAGCACAGAGCAGAGATCTTCCAGCCAGAGGAGGCTGGGACAGTAAGTCTGTCTGGCACAGCGTTGCCCAGACCTGCTGGCTGAGGGCTGAAGTGGTGTTGCTGTGTTATCACAGCCCTGCATGCACTCAGGCTGCTTTCTTGTCAGAACCAAGGTGTGTACAGCCAGCTCTGGCATCTCTGCTGGACTGCGGAGATGTGTCCAAAGAAAGGTCTGTGATGTCTCCACACCTCTCCATGTCCCAAGGGTGCAGCTGTCTAGTTGTATCAGTATATGAAAGCTATGCTGTCATTTCAGCCTCCCCTCTGGGACCATGGCTCCCAGTCCCACTTTCACAGTGGACCATACCTCTTCACCCCCCCAGAGGCAGGTGAAAGAGAAATAATCCCTTACAGAGAGGTTAAAATAGCACCAGCAGTAACGTCAAGGACGAGACTGAGGAAAACTCAAGGTAAACGGGGATAGCTTTTTACAGATTCAATATGTAGATCTTTACAAAGCAACAAATGATCCCTTTCTCATTTATGCTGAGGTGTAAATATTTTATCGACGTTTCTCTCACTGCTGAGTAGCTTTAATGGCATTTACTTCAGTAAAGTCCTGAGCTGCCGTAAATTAAATACTGGTTTAGGCTACTCACCATGGTCATGGGCAAAAACAAACAAGTTAAGTCCTGTCAGCCTCTGGGCCAAGTCATCATAGCGGCCGCAGTGTTCCCCAGCGCCATGAGCGATAAACACGAGGGCCCTAAATGGAGCATTAAGGTATAAATCATTAACTTGGCAATCAACCCACAAAGGTTTCAGAGCTGCAAGTAAAAACAGCATTTTCAATTTAGCAACAGCATTTCAGACATCAGCAAATACAAGGCAAGTATATAATGGCTGAGGTGGGTTTGAACAGACGGGAAACAGTTGCCATCCTGACCTTCCATCAACCTGGTCTTCACCAGGTGGTAGTAGGACAGACCACATGGAAGTCAGCTGCTCATGGGACAGACACTGCTCTTTCCCATTTCTTTGCCACCACGGTCTGCTGCAAGTTGAAGATGCAAATAGGCATCAGCATCAGTCCTTGAGCTGGGTAACTCTATCTTGGGCTTGAGGCATCTATTCTGCTCCTACAGTCTAAGTGTTGACATAATTGATTTATTTTGGGATTGGTATCTCTCGGTGGTTTCAAATACAAATATTGTCCTTAACTTTATAACTTGCAACATTGTCTGATGCTACAGAGCACTCTTAAAGACGAAATTTCAGCTAAAGAATAGGTCTCAGGCAGAGTCCAAAACTCTGGTGGGAGTTTGGAATTTTATCTTTCGACCCCAATTCTGATAATTTTACCATTCCAGTTTCTGCCCCAAAACAGTTGCTTCACTTTGGTGATTAAAGTGACTCTTACCTGGCCACCATACAACTACAGAGAGGGATCATAAAAAACCCCAGTCTAATAGACACTTCTTTTTGAAAGACACGCAAATACTTATCTTCAAAGATTCCATTTTTACCAATGATAGTTTACTTTTACTGGAATGGCATCAAGTGAGAGTCACTGAAGTTGAATGAACCTTCCCAGTGTCTTTACTGGGAAAAGTCTGTATAGAATTAGACTAGAATTATAGCAGAAGTAGCAATGAAACTACAGAATTTTTGCTGAATTTGACAGGTGACTATTTAAAATCCAGCTTTAGCAACATAAACATAACTTGTTCATTTAAAAGTACCACCTGTCATTGCAACATCACCAACCACGAAACAGTTTGAAGGCTACAAGTTAGACATTTTCAGTACATTAACAGTGAAATATTAAATGAACTGACAACATAAAATAGTAACAGCAGTTTGCAGCTAGTGAATTCCTCAACTTTATTTTGATTGAGGTTTTGAATACCTTTTTAGACAGTGTATTTACTGCAAAGAAGATGTTGGGTGATGTAGAAACTCCTGCTCTAGCTCTTTGATTAGCACCTGCTTCAAAGTATTTGGTCATGTTAGACAGCTTGAAAGAGCATCCATCGAAACCAGAAGGATTTTACAGAGCAAACTGCGAACACAAAAGCAGCAATGCAAAGATGCTCTGGTACCTGCCTAATACTAATTAGCAAGGGTGAGGTTAGGTCATGTAGCATATTTAAGTTGCTGTGCCTTACAAACGTTCTTTAGTATCACTGAAGGTTTCAAAACAATCAGTGTGGAGCAGTCATTACTTCCTTTGTCATCTTCCCTGGTCAATAGATTTGTCAAGTTATCAATGCACCTGCCAGACAGTCTGATTTTCAGAGTGCAGGGTCTATTATTATAGCTCCAAATACTGAAGAAATGGAGACACTGCTCATTCCACAGTGGAGAATATGAACTTTCTGCAGCAGAGGCATCATGGCTTTATGTGTCCCACCTCTCCCAGACACAGGCAGCCCAGCAGAGACACTGCGACCAGTGCTGGAAGAGCGAGTCATTACTCTGTACATGCCCTTGAAAATAAATGCTTTCTCCACCTACGCGTAATGGTCTGGTACCTCAGCCCTGGTTCTGGGTCTCCTAAAGAGACATCACAGTCCCCATGTCTGGGGCTAGCAGATCTGCCAAACATTCAGAAAAGCAGCAGGGGGTACAGGGTGAAGCAAAGCCAGGCTGTTAACCCACAGGCTGTGGGCTCTGCCGTACAGCAAGCAGTGGCACTGCGTGCACAGGACACCGATGCAGAAACTAAGGAAATGTGAGAGAAAATTTCTGTGTACCCATCATCTTGATATCCAACAGACTCAGCCAGGCTAAGTCTCTCTGCCGTACACCTCCTATTACCTGGCTCTTGACAGCTTCCCTGCTCAGTGTCTTACTTAAGCCCTCAGTTACTCTTTAGAGGACCTGTATTTTTTTCTGCTGACTAGGCAGAGAGATTAAGGTACAGCTTGGCTGACTGAACACAGCCCTTCATTTCTCAGAGAAATATTATTTGAATGTATGCACTGAAATGCATCAAGTGAATGAAACCTAATGGGAAGCTGGCAAAGAGATCTCTGCCAGGAAATTCTTGCTGTTATTTCATCCCCCCTGACAGCATAGCCCTAGTTTTGCTTTCATTCACACTGATGTAGCACCACGACTCTGCCTGACAACATCCTGCTGGATGCTCAGACCCATCATCTTCTGTGAAACCAGTGAGAAAAGAAAAAAACTCAATGCTTCAGAGAGGCCAGGTGTTCATGTAACCTCTCCTCTCATCTAGTACGATTGCCCGGCATTGCAGAACTGAGCCTTTGGACACCACAGGGAAGAGACCTGGGTTATCATTTGTCTGCAAAATACTGAATAAAATTCCTGAGACTGTTTTTGCCTTAAAAGCCCTAATGGCAGTAGCTGTCAAGAAGACTTAGATACTTTTGAAAGTTTTGTCCTATCAATAGTCATAAACAAGGAGCAAAATTTCCAAATTGTTACACTGAAACAGAAGTAGCTCGTTTTGTTGATCAATAAAAAGTGAGAGTGGCTTTACTGACTAAAAACTAGGTCACATCTACACAGCTCTTTAGCTCCAGCTTTCATGTCTAAGCACAGGGGCCGTACATTAAACACAACAGCTTGAAAAATTGAAATTAGTATGAGTATCATCTGAGCAACGATTGAAGGATTTGGCTCTCTCACCTAATCTCCCATTTTCCATTAAAAAACAAGTTTAGATTTGGCAAATAATACTTGAAAGCAGTATAACAAATACATGGTTCAACATATTTTCACTAGCAAGCTGGCATGAAAATACGAGTGATTAGATTGACTGACAGCAGTTCTTCACTGTATGTAAACATTTTTGCAGACACCCCTGTTCTAGAATCGCAGCCTGCTCTTTCCTACCACAACGGCTTAAATAACAGAGTATCAGAGACTGCTTTCAACAGAGTCGTTTAATACAGAAACCCTGCAGGCTTTAAGATTTTGCAGGACTGCAGCAGTGCCTCTGCGTGCCACCTCAATGGAAATTTTGTTTAAACAAAGTTTGCGTATTGGCCATGTATGAAATTGATCCTGGGGAGAAATTTCTTCACCTCCAGCTCTTGCAACTGTACTGGTGAAATCCTTGGAAACTCGCACATGTCAGGTAGAAAACATCGTGCGCAGCCTGCAAAGCTTTCTGGTGGAGACTGACCTGTGCCTGAACCCTTGCTAACTCCGGTCTCTCTAACCGCAGGCAAGAAAACCTGATGGTTTTTTGGATGCTTCAGCTGGCTTTGGCTGGTGGAACTGTAATTGCTGCACATCTCGAAATAGCATTGTTTTGGCATCTGCTCAAGAAAGCACCTCATCACGCGGCAGCACGATTTCCCCACGTTCAGCAGGTGTGTTTCCACACAAAGCCAAGGTGTGAGCTGAGCATGAGTAAGCATCCACGTGCTTGCTTTCACCTAACTAGCGCAACAACAGTTATGGCTATTAAAGGAAACCAGTTTATTGACTGCTGTTTGCAAAAGCAGCAGACGGTTTTCACAGATCCCTGCCCCTCCCATAGCCTTCACCGCCTCCTCCGTCCCCACTGCAGGTTTCTGCCTCCTGGTACTGCACAGCTTGGCAAACAGATGCAGTTACTTATTACAACAACAGGGCAGGACAACCACTGTTCAAATCAACTACTGGCTATGGTTACTTATCTCCCACTCGGAGGTGATGGTATATACCAGTGACCACTCCCTGCTCCCACATCTCCACTGTGCTGGTCACCCATGACTGGTACCAGTCCCTCCGTGTTGCAGTTGCAGCTTGCTGAGTAAGCAATACACAGTTGGTACACAGCACGAGCAAACATCCTTTCCCGAATCAGGGAGGTTGGGAGTGGTAGAAGCCAGGCTGCAACGCAAAGTCGGTGTGCACAAACCCATATGAACACATTGTCCTGCCTCTCGGAGAGGTCACCAGCTGATCTAAGCTTTAGCTGTTTGCAATGCTTCCATATTTCTCGCTGTAACCTCACATCCTCTAAAATTTCACTTCCATGGGGAGCAGCTTCACAGGGCAGCAATTCAGTTCTAGGTGCAAGAGTGGAACCGGTTTTAGAGGTTCTCACTTTCTTTATTGCTGGGCACATGTTGCCACCTCTGCTCTCTCTGCCATGCCAGGACAATTGTTTAGAGATGCAATTCCACAATCAATTGCAGGAGAACAATTGCAGGGAAAATAAATTGCAGCACCAGGCTTATGCAAGTGAGCAAGAGCCTCTTAAACCAGGGCTTGGTCATTAGAAGAAACATACCTTGAAACAACACTCAGAAAGCTGCTGTGCTATGAAATCTGGCAGGCCAGAAACACAGTGCATAAGACCCATGTTCTTGCTTTATTTTCAACAAAAATCACGTTGAAACTGAACTAGATGAGGAAGGTTGTGAGTGGGACGGTATGATTTTAACATCTTGTGTCCTCTGGGGACAGAGACACTTCTGTGGGACCCCGTGCATGCTCTTTTACTGCCAGAAAATAACCCAAAACACTGGGACTAGACCAAAGAGCTGAAGACAAGCTTCCTATGACTACATATATGAAAAATGCAATCTTTTCCACACCATTCAAAAGCATCCCTCCTCAGAACAATGTTTAAGTAATTGCTTAAACTCAGGAAACTTTCTTCAACTCATGGAAGTCAGTAGGACTTACAAAGTACAAGATGAAAGTTAAAAAGGATTTATAAATGCTGTCCTGAATAAGGACTGATTTAATCACACGTGGAAGTGATTTCCTGAATCAAGCCCTTGCAACTTAAGCTAATGCCATGTTATTCTATGTAAGGCAGCTATGCTTTTCATTTGGTATTATGTACGTTGTTACCAGAACCAGATCAGCTCTAACAAAGAACATCTGACTTGAGCAGTTTTGAATACTTGACACTAAATTCCTAAAGTAATTTTTAAAAACTAACTGACAGGAAAGCTCTGAGATAGCTAGGCTGCCAGAAAAATGACTGGCTTACTGAAATGAAGTATTACAGCTTGTTGTGTTGTTTGAGCTGATTTATCAATTTCTTTGTAGCTGGCATCAGCCCGAGTCTTAGAACCACAGTGAACAATTAACCTTTATTTATCAAAAACATTTCACTGGTGGCATTTTTGGACAAGCAACTGGATAGTTGCTCACAGACCTTTTTAACTTGTTAAAAATGTAATTTCATGTATGTATATTTTGCTTCCAAAGTATATGATAATGGAAAATCAATTAAAGATATGCATTCTTGTGTTAGTTGGGTTAGTGGTCCTCACTGATTATGAAGATTAGTTATCTTTCACATAATAAGATTATGCATTAAGCAGCTTGTAACATTGTTGAGCTTTAACTGTCATTCCAATTTTCCACCCTTGGTATGTGGTTAAAGATTACCTTTTTTTTTCTTTTAATTTCCAGCTTATCATTTCCAAGAACACATTATGAAGAATGAATTGTTTTGTTCACAATTAGTGACCTTTTCTCTTGCTTTGGATGTAAGACCTGAAGTTTGGAAGAGAGATGTCTCTGTATCTGCTTTTTGAGTCAGCTTTTGCTCTTTTTTTTTTTTTTCCTGAGATGATTTGTGTCCCAAAGCAACCCTGACAAAACCTGGGCCACGGGCAGGGATTACAAATAGTTATGGCAATTTCTCTCATGTTGTGCGTGCTCATGACCCACGCAGTTAGCTAAGAGTTCAGCCTGGTGACTCCGATTAGACAGGAATATTTATGGCGGAGTCGGGTGTATCCCTTCATGCTGTCCTTCCGTCTCTAGGAAACGTGCAGAGTTATGTCCCTCTGAAGGTGCAAGAGGAATGACATTGCTCCCAATTCCAAGCCATGTTTCAAGGAGGCATTACACCCAAGAGCTTTGCTTGCTCTCTTGCTCAGTTTTTTTGAGAAATGCATTCTTAGCTTCTGCTTTACTGGCCTATAGCTTTGCTATGCAGGTCCATAATCTGGGTAGCCACCTCCTTTTTCAGCTATCATTGAAGTTGAACAATGTTATGTTAAACCAGCAGTTCTATAGCTGGTTTTCCCAACTAAGGAGAAAAAGCAAGTCAGAATGGCAATGGCCTGGAATCGAGTGTCTATCGACCTCCTCTCAATATCACAGACCATGTAGCATCAGCATGGGTATCTCACAGAGCTCCAAATCCGGAGGAATTCACCTCTTCCAGATAGACTGAGGTAAGCAATAGTTCAAGAATGTAGACGTTTAACCTGTGAAAAACCTTTAATCACCATAGAATATGTCAAAGGAGACATACGCTCACACTACAAAATTTCCACTTGATTTTATAGAGCTCATGGGGACTGAGGATTCTGCACATTTGTTTTTTGTTTGATTTGGTTTGATCTAGTCAAATACAATCAGTAGCTTCATTCCTGTCGAGATCCTAAACTAAAAAATAAACCTCTCCAGCAAATTCTGCTTCCTACTTACTTTCCCCATTTACTCAGGCTTGGAAGTTCTGATTCAAGCCTGTCCAAACGGGCTGCTATTAGTTTAAGCAGCATCCTACTGTCTAGCATCATAAAGACTTAGGGCTCAGTCTTAAAATCTCCACTTTCTTCCATGAACAACTCTCTTGCAACATGTCTGCAAGCCTGGTCTCATCATACATCTCAAAATCACAATCCCTCATCAGCATAGAGTTAGGAGAGCATTTGAGAACTGCCATGGCCTTCAGGAGGAGTAACATGGATAAGCTATTCAACAACACCAGAAAGTGTAGACACCATAAATCAATGGGGCAGAGACAGAACTGGGTAGTACAGATATATTTCAAAACAAACAGTTCAACAGGATCTAGCTAGAGCCAGCAGAAAACAATTTGGAGAAACAGCTTATGCTGATTTATTGTAGCTATTCGAAAAGCAAGCCCTCACCGAGAATAACTCATGAGTGGTCTAATATAGGGAAAAGAGATGAAGGAAACTTCACATGGGGCTGGGAGGGAAGGAATTATTGGAACCTTGCAACTGCATAGCTCTGGACAAATCTCTGCAAAGTTAACATTTGAGACCAGCTGTATTTTGTTTCAAGGAAGCTTTGAAGTAATATTTTAGGGGACACAAGGCTGAGATCAGAGGTAAAATGCGTGGTGTGTAGCTCAAAATTCATGTGCCGGATCTTCCCACCCCCTTCTTGGATAAAACTGAGAAGAAGGGATTCTAGAGTTACACGGTCTGCCTCGGGGAGACACTCCTCCACTTTGATATCAGAGATGGGGTTTTCCTCGGCAGAACTGGCTGCCAGACCTACTGCTCTGAATCTGCACGGCAGACAAGCACTCTGGAGACGTGGGCAGCGCAGGGTTTGGAGCTGCGCTTTCCTCTTGCTGCTGCCCTTCTACAGAGCACAGGAATCCTTGAAAGAAGAATTGTGACTTCTGTTTCCAAAGAGGCAAGGTGTAGGCATCACCGCACACACAAGGCTGAGGATGACTTGGAGGGAGCTCGGGCAGAACTGCCCCTGGACCTGGCTGGGAGTAAGGCTGGAATTGGACATGCCAGTTCTGTACTTTGCTCTGCTTCAGCCCTTCCTCAGTACAAGGGCTACAAGAGAGATAAAATGGAGGTCATATCTCCCAAGGGGAACTACAAGGATGAATGCACAAAGCAGTCAGTGTATTTCTAAGAAAACTGTGTAAAGCATTATTTAAATAGAAGACATCAGCTGCAAAATTCAAGTCGATCTGAAATCACACCCCAAATTTTTAGATTAGCTTTAAGGTGCGGAGGAAGAATATGCTAAGACGCAAAAGAGTTTCTGACATAGATCCCCTTGGAAATCAGGAAAAATAAGATACCTCTTGTTAATTTTATTAAAAATTAATTTTCACTTGGAAGCAAAGCCACCGCAGATGGAAGGTGGCTGCAGGACCATGATTCTTAATGGAGAACCAACAAACAGGGAGTAAGAGCAAGACCAGTTTTTGCAGACCTCCCCCTCCTCTTTCACGGACTTGCACTGAACCTCTAACGATTTCCAAAGGGACAAAAATTACCGTTTAGCCAGTCGTGTAGCAGTTTCTTCTTGAAATCAAAATGCAGGCACTGCCTGGTAAGCCAAAGCCTTGGAAAAAGAAAGGCTTGCGTAATTAGATGGACTGTCCTTTCAAAGCATGAGCAAGCTGCTATTAAAGGGCCAGAAGCTTTCTTCTGCACAGTCACTATCGCTCAAACTCAGCACTACTCACTAGTTCAGGACTAAATCTGTTCACTGAACAAAGAAGGTATTTTTATATAAAAGTACGTCTCTGTTTCAAAGTAGCTGTGCAAAACCAGTTCCTTCTTACTGAGTTCACTTGCAGTCTCGGCACATTCAGAACACTGGTACCTGTTCCAGTGACAAGTCACTACTTACGGCTGCTGTAAGCTCATAGCCTGACAAACCCAACTCAACCCCAAAAGACCAAGCAGGCTTCCTAGAAAGGTGTGCTTGATTAAGGGAGCAGATCAAGCCATGCAAGAATGCTGCCTACATGGCAACCTAGCCCCATTTTGACCATTTCATCTCACCTTTCAGCACAACACAGAAGATGGAATTAGACAGCAGTATCCCTCTATCGAGGTCACGAGTTCTAGTTGAGCTTCTGTAGGTTTCAAACAAATGTAAATTACTTTACTTAGTAAAGCCATCTCTCTGGTTAGGTCCACACAAGTACATGGTGACTTTTAAGTCCTTAGTAACGTGCTTGTTTGCTCGGTTATTTTCAAGTGTTAGCCAAGAAGTGCTTATAATTTGAGACAAATCATAAAGTGGTGCAGAGGACGCAATGTCTAAATGTCAAGCACTGTTTCCTAAAGTCCTCTTAAGACAATTCTGTAGACGTCTTTTGACTTCATTTTTTTCACAAGCTATTTTTCAACAACACTAGTGGTCTGAACCTGGGCTTATCGGGGGTTCTTCATGGTCAGTCTCCCCACAAAATCAATGGCTCTTAAAAATGGGATTGTCCATGTTTTAGACTCTAGCCGTGGCTCTAATCACTTCCAGTCTCAAGCTGTTATTGCAGGGAGTGGATGGCACAGACAACTCCTGACAAGCAATATTGAAAAACTTATTAAAGGAAGAATTCAGCTCATCACCCTAGCACCTGTGCAGGGAAGAAGCTGAAAAGCGCACATCTGGCACAAGGGGGTCAGAGCATTTCCAAGCCATTCCTTGCAATAAAAACTGCACAACTGAAGTACTTTGATCAGGCATTTTGGGCTTACATGGGCAAATCTTCGCTAGCTTGGAAGAGAGCTGTGAATAAGTAAAGAGCAAGAAAGGGGATGACACTTTACCTGTTCTGTGAATTCAAGATAGTATGATATTATTACTTTTTAATAAAGCACTGGCTGTGCAATTCCCAATTGTATGGCAATGATTTAAAGCAAAACATAAAACTTCAATTCCCTGAAATACTTAGACCTGATAGTACGGTTTGTAACCAGGCAATTCCACCTATAATGTGGAACTCTTGATTACTTCCTGCACTGAGTCCATTACCCATCCTCACTTTTACCTTTCTGATCCAATTTTGTCTGCAGTCCTCTGTGCTGGCAGAGATCTTAATTGGTTATCTTTAACAAACTGACAAACTCATAAAAAGCTCAAATATCACAGATAACATGAGTCTCCAAATAGCCAATCTTTTTCTCCGTCATTTTCCAAAAGCCAGGGTGGAATTATCCCATAAAATTAGAGACAGAAACTCAGGGATTGATTTCTTAATCATAAAGCACTTACGTCTATTTTAACATACTTTGAGATTAAGCACATCAATTTCCAATGAATAATCCTATCTCGGCACATCCCAGAGCTGCACTTCAGCCCTGCCCGGCTACGAGAGGAATCTTTGCAGCAAGAGGCTTTACAAGCTCTGTCAAAATCAATATCAGCAGCTATTCCTCTGGGAAATCAGTAATGTCACAGGCAAAGTGTTTGCCAAGGCTTTGAGCGTGTTCCAATTAATTTACTGTTCCATGCTTGCCATAGACCTGAAGTAGGAGAGAAAGTTGAACGTGAGCACTTAAATGTGAGACACAGGAATCCTGCTAAGACAGTGATCGCCGCAACATGTGATTTAAAGGCTGAAATGTTTATTCATGTTTTGAACCAAAAAGTAAATTTGAACTGTGGCTGAGGTGCAATGGTTTACCTACAGATGACTTAAAAGTTAACAAATGGATACAGACTTCAGCCTATGGTTGCCAAATCCAAGTCTGTGTTATTTCTTGGCCTCACTGAGCTAATCTGGCCATCCAAAGACTTTAGCTACTTGCTTCCTAAAATGTTCTTTCATTTCTAACACCAAGACAGCTTTACCTGTGGCAGCAAGAGCTGCAATGCTAATGTAAATAAGGAACCACTTGCCATGAGTTTTAAACACTATCTTGTTGATTTGCTCTCAAAAAGGGCTGGATGTAATAGCTTTAAACTCCAAAACTGACCAACTTGGGGGCAACTACAAAAATAAGGATGAGTGGTAACAATAAAATAAAAAAGTATTTAGTTAGATAAATCCTTGGCTGCAATCACTTTAGGTACAGGCAAAGAAAGCTAAAGGCATGTGGGATGCCTTTTCTGCAGAAAAGCTTAAAATAGAAAAGGAAATCAATACTCATTTACAGTATCTGGCAGTCACTGAACCAAAACATACATGTACACCTACAGCAGAGCAGAAATAACAACATTTATTTAAACCACAAGCTGTTATTCTGCTGCAGGAACGCTGTGTTTTATGTGGAGCGCTTCACCAGAAACTGAGAAGTACCACATATTTCTGACCATTTTTAGAAAGCCTCAGCAACATCAAGAGCAAATACTTTCAACACCGCAGTTATTAACGCCGCCACTGCCAGGCCGGCTCCGACTCTTCCGACTGCCAGCGAAGAGTCAGAGCTGGTGTCTGAGCTAGCAGCAGGGAAGATGTGTTGTCCTTCCTCCTGAGTTTCTCCTCTGCCAACTCACAAGACACCGTTCGTCGGATCACATGTGAGGGGGGCATCTGTCGCAGCCTGCAACGGGAAGAGCTTCATCTTCGTCAGCTGCACCGCTACAGCGCGGCACCGGGGCCGCCGCCGGCGTCGGAGACGCAGAGCTCCCGGGCGAGGGTCGAAGCGTTGCACGTGCCGTGTGGGACACGGGCAGCAAGAGAGACCTCGGCTGTCGCGAGACAGGGACGGGGCTCGGGAGCGCTGGAGCACCCGTGCCCGTGCCCTGCGTGGTGCCCGAGCGCTGGCGGGGCCGTACGGGGCAGCAGAGGTTCGCAGACTGCCCGCTGAGCCGCGGGGCGGCTGAGCAGGGGCACGGCCGAAACCGGGCTGGGCTTAGCAAAAGGTGAACGAGCCCTGATGCTACATTTAGCTGGGCTGAGGGGTCCGACCGCCTCTCCTAAAGCAACAGGAGAACACGCACAGCGGGAAGCAAACCCCTGATGGTCAGAACCCTTAAATGATGCTTCAAAAGAGAAATGTAGACCTACGTGTAAGAACGAGACAATGCTTCCACCGACTATGTAAAACTAGGCGGTTTAGAGGAAGGAGGGGTGTTGAACAAATCAACATTCCCCAAACACTGAAAGTGAAATTAAATGTAAACAAAGTGAATCTGCTGATTGATTTTTTCTTCCATTCCCCAGCGCCGAGAAATGTGACCAGTAAGTAAACAGCACAAATAATAACAACAGCTGGCTTTTGTACAACACTCCTCATTCACAAAAACCAAAATGCTTTACGAAGGGTGCAACTAAGCTTGTTGCAGAGTCACATAATGCAAAGATGAACAGGGCATCAAGAGGTGCTCTGATCCATTACCCTGTCCCAAGCAAGGATCAACCCTCCCTTCCTCCCACTGTCATGTAAACTGAAGCACAAGAGAGGAAAAACCTTGCCCATGGCAACACAGCATGCCAGAGGCAAGGATGGACACACAGCCTGAGGCAAAACCCGACCCTCCAGCAATCAGCGGGAGTTTTAACAGCAGGGTCAAAATGTCACCATGGGTTCCCTGGGCTCCAGCCCTGTGCTACGTGCATGGGGCCACAGCAAACCTGGGAAGAAAAAGTCAATTTTTAAAAAGCTTTCTGTCCTAATGAACTTGTGGGCTGCTAACAGTGTCAGAGAGATGATCTGTGCATTTTCAAGACAACCTGGGTTGAGATGCTTGGCGCTCCTTGCTAAAATCATCTGCGGAGAGCTGATGGCTTGAATATCCTTTTCATAACATGAGATTATGAATGCTGCCTAGAATACAGTGTTTAATACTCCAAATATTGTAGACTAGCTCTCACACAAAATTGAAAAAATGAAGAAAAAGCTTAACCATTAAGTGGGATAGATGTTATCTCTACAACAATTTAATTACTTACTGATTCCTCATCACTCCTCATGCCTTTAGCCCAGCAAATTAAGCCACTGCAGATTTCTGGAATTTGACGGTTGAATTTGAAACCTCATTGAGATAGTTTTGAAAAATAAAAGCAAAAAATACGTTGAAAACTTATAAAAATAAGCTCATTTTGCCAGCTGGTGAACTAGCTAACCTGCTGACACCTACAGCGAATTAAGCCAGCTTTCTGTTCTAAAAAAAGGCCAAAGATTTAAGTTTTATTCCCTCACTCTGCAAGCTTCAAGCTTCATCAAGGAAGAGAGAAAACATACAGAGCAAGCCCTTCTTATCATAGGTTAGATAGATGGCTGAAAAAGATCAGTAATCTTTCTTTCCTACCAAATCTATAGCAGTTCGTACATTTTCTCCTTACCCATCTATACACAATACTGGAGCAAATGATTACTACACTACTACTGCTGAATGTTTGGCTTTAGCCCAGTTGTCAATATTTTGTTTCCTTTTTTTTTCTCTCTCTTTTCTTTCTTTTAACGGATTGCTGCTGAGACAATTTACTTGTAGCTGAACAGCAGAGAACAACTAATGCATCACTTAGTGGATTTTTTTAAAAACCTCTCTTCAGACATCAAGCACTCTTCATCCACCAAAACCTCAAGGAATAATTTACTTTCTCTAGCACCTTTTATCTAGGGACTCCGGACCCAATTTATATCATTTGCCTGGATGATTACACCCAATTTTAGATGAAGAAACAAAAGCACAGAGAAATTAAGGGTCTGATTCTGTAAATCACTGGTCATTGTGTCACTGCCTAATGACTGTCCTCACCATGTGTTTTGTCCGTTCTCTGCTCCTCAATGACTTCTTCATTCTGTTTTCTGACACTAAATTTTCTAGGTCTAGCAAGCTGCCCTTGCCATCACTTGGTATGGGAGGATTCTGAGGCTCCCATCATCAAGCGAGCGCCTGCCAAACAGAAATGAAGATAGCTTCTGGCTGGAGAGCAAGTGTCTGTAATGCAGAAGGGGAGTCTCTTTCATTCCAGTGGAAGTACCCATGAAGTCTGGTGTTACTCAAGGTCTTGGGACATTGAAAATGGCTACATGGCTGCCACTGCAAAAATAATGAATCCCTCTGGACACAGACATACTGCATGTGTCTAGGAGAAACAAACACATCCCAAAGTAGAGCACGCTCCAAGACCCGTCCCCTCTCCTGCCCTAGCTGATGTGGACAGCCCGTAGCAGTGTGCCTGGAGGCAGGCAAATCTGACCGAAGCGCTCTGGCCACCAGGACCACTTCCACTGGCCGTTCCCTGCCTGTCCCCAAGGCCACACCTTGGTACCACTGTCTGGACAGAGAGTCTGGTCAGCTTTGAGATGCCTTCCTGACACCACCACCCAGTGGCTCCCCCAGGTGTCGTTGCTTTAGAAGATATTTATGGTTGGGACTAGCCCAAGGTTGGTATTTGGGATAGCTGTACCAGTATTTCTCTTCCACTTAACATAAGTGAAATGTTATTGGTCTGCAAGAAGAAACGCTAGGAGAGATATGGTTTTAGTGATGTCAAAAAACTTTACTTACCCTGGTGCTGCTAATTTCCTCCCTGTAGGATAATAAGCCATACTGATACAGTGTCAGAACATCTGTACTGGTAGAGTACAGGGCAGGGTCATATGGGTATAGTTAAGGACCTAACTGGGGTGTGATGAGGTAAGAGACCTGCCTAAGCATATCTTAAGGAATCTGATGGGCAGGATGCAATACTACCTCCTTGGATACTTAGGAGAATCAGCCTTTTGCTATCAGGGTTGTGTCACATCTCTTGGATAAGGCACAATAGGAGGTTTAAAACACTGATGGCTTCCATTCAAGTGGAAGCACATTAGGGCAAAGGCACACCTGAACCTAGGGAAGGCAGCTCAGCCAAATGTGTCTGCAGGGACAGCTCTTAGAACAATGCAATTTCCCTAGAAGAACAAAGAGATCAGATGTTCGCCGTGGTTTTGGAAAGCACAAACTCACAGCAGCTTGAAGGCAACTTGCAAGGAAACACAGGCCAACTCCTCTGCAATAGGCATCTAGAAAAAACACCCTCTTCTAGCCAGTACAACTATGCCAGTCAACTCCTGTTGTAGATGTATTCACGGTGATCTAAAAGAGCTGCTGTGTGTTCCCAAGGGATGTTCAAGAGTGCTGAAGAAATTGAGGCAAGGAACTGTGTGTGGCTGGTTTTATCATTTTGTCTAAACCTACACATTTCTTGTGCTAGTGAAGTAAAGTGCTCTTGCATCTGGAACCCTGATAAGGTTGATGAGTTTGTCTGCTGCAACTATTGCACCACTGTCAACAAGTAACTGGTTTAGAGTGCTCCCAGTCTGATGAGCTGAAGAAAATTTATGCACCAGAGTCTGAGAGGAGAGCCAGTGCAGGGTCTGCTCATGATAAAGAGACCTGGAGGGACAGGCAGGGCTCTAACTGCTGAGTGACCAGCTAGGGGATCCATCAGAGTCATGGTACAAAGCCAATACTGATCACCAGACTTGTAATCCCATTAAAAGCAAATGAATTATTTGCATGAGAAAAGCAAGGTTTGCTCAGCCTTCAGTCTCTCCCAGAATCATGGGCAGAAATTGAGTTTTTCAACACAATCTCAAGAGCATTTTTCTTCTTTTCTCCTATTTCTGCCTCTACCTCTGATATTCACCGTGCTGGACAGCACCATTTCCAAGAGTTTATCAGGTGGCTCACTGAGAACCAACATCGATTTTGCTTCCTTTGCTGCTGTCTCAGGACCAGGATGAAATTTTACTGCTTTGAGATTCACAACAGGGAACTCCTAAAGTCACCTTGTTCCCACACACCAGTGTCACAAAGTTGTACGCTTGTGCTCAGAAGCTGATCCTAACAGGGCAATGAGCAAAAGGGACAGTTTAAATTACAGTTGTTATTCCCTTTGTTATTTGCCTTTTTCCTTGGGTTCTGTGGAATAAAAGGCAGATTTGCTTCTGTTGAGCATTCCTGTGGGGACTGAAAAAAATTATCCTGCTAAAAAAGCCAGCTGGAAATATCTACAGCAAGAACCACAGCTGCTCTCCTGTCTGTCAGAGTCTCTCTTACGTGAAGCTGGTTTGCTAATTCGCCCATCCTCTGGAAATGCGTAAGAAATCATAAAAGGATGCCTCCATTCACCGTGAATAAGACAGTCGCATGGAGCAAAGAGGACATAGGCATTAAAGGAACACATACACGGCTGATGAATAGAAGGGAGGCTTTAGAAACTCAGGTAATAGCAACACAGCAAGCAAAGCCTGGAATGCTGATTCAACAATGATAATTGTTATTTCCCCTTTGCACTGTGTACGATGTGATCAGACACACAGAGGGAGCTGAATTCATCCTACGAGAAACTGTGCTGACATAAGTCACTTTGTACCATACAAATTTGGGCCTTATGTGTTAGATTGAAGTTGACCTCATTAGTACAAATAAAAGTGTTCTTCAAGAGTGACACTGAATTAGAAATTCCTTTAAGTATTTCTAGAGACTAACACAGTATCATTAAAGACATTATAATTAGTGACTTGATTCCCTTTGCTTTGACTTCACTTGGGTTTATTTATTTATTTATTCATTTTGGAAGGGTCTGAAAGTCATATTCAGCTTTGTCATCTGCTCATGCTGGGAGCTGTGCTGTTCTTCTGGAAATCCATGGAAATGCTGGTAATGAGGTGCCAAAATCAGCAAGCAATATCCACAATTTAAGGGCCAGTTCAAATATAAAGGCAGTTTGTATTTCTGCACCACAGGCACTTCTGCAAAGTCCTTGGGGAAGAGAGAAATATATTTTCTCCTTATTGGCTTGGCCTTTCACTGCTAACATGTCAGAATGAATGACAGGCATTTTTCAAAGAGTAAAACAAATTTTTAAAAGTAAACAGAAAAGCGAGTGCTTTTTGTTTGTTTATTTTTGTATTTTTAATCACACTTGTCAGGTGTAGAACTGAAAGAACTCCTACAAAGACACTGTTTACTCAGACAATTGCAACTCTGCTCACTTAAACACGGTCACGATGTCTAAAGTTGAGCCAATCCATTTTAGTGTACATTAACAATTGACTGGGAACACATCTGTGACCCACACATGTCTCAGCTTCAGGCAGCCTCCTCAGGCAGACCACTTCAGTTGCTGGCAATCATCTAAGTGCACCTAGAGACCACTACGTGGAGAGACACACAAGCATCATGCTAACTAGCCAGATAATGATTTGTTTGATCCATGAGGAAGCTCAGATACAAGGATGTTTGGAACCCACACTTTCAAAAGCATCCTCTAACTACAAGTGTCTCAAGCTTCAAGTGTCCACCCTAGAGTGGCTGATCTACAGGGAGAGAGTTAAGCATCACTTTGTCTGAAGTCAATGGTGGCTGCAGGCTATTAGCACCTTTGAAAAAAACTACCCTGGATTAATAAATCTCACAGGGTTTATTTGAGGTCAAGCAGAGGGGCTGAAAGTGCCCCAGAACAGACTGTTTGTGCTTATCTAGGCAGTGACAGGAACAGCTGTAGCATCCAGAAAAAGCTACAGGGATACAGAACAGAGAGGAAAAGAGGGTCATCTCTGAACTTCTCCAGGCCCTTTAGGGGCCTCAGAGGAAATGTCTGACTTCTCCTCCCAACTTTCCTTCCCCTTCCTCATCCCACCTCTATTCTTAGCAGCTTTGTCTGAGAGCTAGGAACAGAGCATGGTTTCTTAATTCCTCACCTCCTGTTACCTCATATTTTGACTGAGACCGCTCAGGGCGGTGGCAGAGGTTTTAACCTTGCATGGAAGCATTGTTTTTGTTTACACAAAGACTGCTTTCCCATGAAGTAGGATTTCCTTGACTACTGGGACACGCTATAGGCACAAGATCTATCTGGTTTGGTACCAGCAATTTACTTCCTCCAAACAACATTACACGGTCCTGAAAATGCCCTGCCTTGTCCAGATCTGAAGCTCTGCACTGACTAGTGAGCACTCAGTGCCAAAGAGCTACCTGTTTTCATGCTCCACAAATCCTGCTGTTGGCACGATAGGTGAAAACGACACCAGTACATACTGCTTCTTCTTCCCTGCTGCATTCAACAAGACCACTTAATTACATCTTAAGATGAAACTGGCTCAACAAGTTGGGCAGCTTGCAGGGCTGCTGGCCGGGGAAGTTGCACCTGCATTGCTGCCAGCAGACAGCAATAGAAGAAGACACCCAGTCCCCAGCTCTGCTGTTGGGAGTGACTTCCCACCTGAAAAACAAGTGGAAAACACTGTGGCTCTCCTTCCTTAGTCCCATTACTACCTTCTCTATCTACCCCATCTAATCATTATGACATCTGAGTGCCTCTGTGCGTCAGCTTCCTGTGCAGTAATCACCTAAATCCCCCTTCGAAACAAAGCAGACCCTGCTGAGGAACTCACAATAGGTGCCTTTCACTCACAGGACAACCTTGGCCTCGGTGGCACTTACAACAAAGCTTCCATATGTGCACCAGTATGGGCTGATCAGTCAGATCAACACCACACAGGATCAGAGCCTGGATATTTGTGAGCATGAAGCAAAAAAGCCTCACAAAATTTCCCCATCTTCCCAACAAACTGTTTTGTTTTTTTTTAAAAAAAAGGCTACAGCACATTAGTCTGCTACAGTCTTTATCCACCTTTGTGGGTCTGTTTGAGGAGATAAAAGAGAAGGCCCAGCTCCGAGGGGTAATGTCTGTCGGTCGGCCCCACTCTCAGAGACTGCCTAGCCATTGTTTGCTCTTCAACCCCAGGCTAGGGCTACTTTTTAATTTTTCCTTTGGCAGATATCCCGGGTTTTCCCCTCCCTGGGGGAGGGATCAAGGATGATAAGTTCTATTCTAACAGAAGACAAGGCAATGATAACCTTTGGGCATCTGCAGTGAAGAGGTATTTCTATAGCTCTAGCTGGGATTAGATGCATAACAGATCAATGAAAGAGCCCACCGTTTGACGGTTATAGCGTCATTCATTAGCGTTAAGATTTGAACCTGAATCAACAATTGAGTTAGAAGATTGAAAGAATCGCCTTCAGTATTTGAAATAGAATAAACTGTAACAAGCCTGTAAAAGTCCCCTGAGGTGTCTCTCTTTCTCTCCCTATACACATATATATAGATCACTTTCACTGAACATTTTTAGATGAAAGTTCCTGAGCTTCTACATATGAAGCAGAAGAAGCTGAGCTACTTATGAAAAGTGAGAGGGGAAAAAAAACAAATGTATTTTTGGTTTGCCTATCAAAGCACTTCAAGAGCATTCTTGACTGTAGGATCCAGGCACTAACTTGTTATTCACTCACTTACCAACTCTCTCATCCATAACAATGCAAAAAGAGCTAATAATAAACAGTACGCCCCCTCCTTATACACAAACACGCAAATGCAAACACACACACACAACACACTTAGGAACCACTCGTAAATGAGCAACACTGAGCCCATCCACTTTTGTTGTCACAAAACTAGGGCAAGCTCGCTCTCAATTAACTGCTTGCTGCACAGAGCCCTAAAAAAAATTAACTACCCAGAGGACTTAGACACCAAGTTTTAACTCTCAGCTCTTTATCATCCTTTTATTTCTGGATCAAAGACCCATCCACTCACTACTAATTTGCTAAGAAATTAAACATGAAAAAAGAAACCAATTCCACAACTGGGTGAAGACCCGTTGTGGGCAGTTAATGATTAATTAGCATTATAATACAAGACAGCCTGGTTTCACAGTAGAAGCTTGTTTTAATAGCACTTTTCTCTTCTGTAGAGGAAATCTTCAGGTTGGCGCAAAGACTATGTAAAGCACCAGTGCCAAAAACTTTCCTTCTTGTTTCTGAAAGGCAGTAAGCAGAAGTAACTAAAAAACGTTCTGTGGACCAGGCGATCTTAACCAAGACCCATGTTCTACAGCCTGACCAGTGCAATGGAACTATAGTGCCCTCCCCTCTGCGGACAGTGTACTTCGGTGCTTGCCCACCTCCCAGCTCTATGTTATTCCTACTACCCCTTAGTTTGGCAGGCATAAAACCCAAGGCCAGCTAACTTGGACCCATATCCATCTCTCGGTGCAGTTGCAGGCTGATTTGGACAGAGGATGACATCTAATCTGTTGGGTGGTCAAGGAAAAAGTTTAACTCCCCACTACAGCTTGAACAACTTTTTCCTGTGACTGTTTTCTAGCTGTATAAAATCAGCACAGCTTTTCCTGTTGGCTTGCCGAAAAAGAAAACAATAAAACAATATCCAGATTTTTATGAAGTAGCTACGTGTATAACTAGTGGTAGCATAAATACATGCCAAGCCAGCAGATACAGGGAGGAAGAAGAAGGATCCTAACTATGGGAGAAACAGATATAGCTTTATATAGCAGATCATAATCAGCACACAATCAGCACAGAAAGCTATTACAGTAAAGGGATTATCTAAATTATGACAAAAACACTAGAGAAATTTATCTGTCTTGTTCCTTGTCCGTATTTATTACTGAGGTCAGTTTTGAAATCACAGCTGCCAGTGAAAGAGCTCCTAAATCATTACTAACTATAAATAAGTAAAAAAAGCCCAAACAACAGTCAAAAAGCAATGCAGTCAAACCATATTCCGCCTGTTGCCCTATTTCGGCTACTACTGTTGAAATCGAAGTCAGATGCTGATGTTTAATTTGTTGACACTGAGAAAATCAGAAAGAGTAGACATCCCTAAGCCTGTATCCCGCCCCTCCCTGATTGCCTGTGCTATTAGTTTGAAGATAGTTGTTTATTGCTGATAGGCATCAGCCACCTGCATGTGCCACCCGGTAGCATACTGAACTGCCAACCAAGCCAGCTGTGCGTAAAATGACAGTAACTCCCTGTTTTACATCTATAAGGCCGACTTGAGTGAGTAAAGGTTTGGAGAATACAGCCTTTCCAGTAGGGGCTCTCTCAGATGAGAGAAATCTCTCTTAGTGGCTCTATAAAGCTCCATGCACACAGCCCTGTAACACCAGTCAAGCTATAAATAATAATTACACAAACAGAGTCTTATTTACTGATCGTAAAAAAGGACATTTGCCGGAAAGTGCTCACCTGGGAGCTGCTGCTGGCTTCCAATACCTGCAGAAGAGATACTGCCCATCAGCATTGACGATATGGGGCAGGTCCTTGTATGGGATGTTTTGAGGACTCCGCTTTGGCGAACTTTCCTCTGGCATTCTGGGAGAATGACCTGCAAGATGTTGGAAGAAACAAGACATACTTTAAGACAGGTGAAGGCAAGATAGAGGCTGATGGGCTTGGTAGCCACAGACATTTGGGAAAGTCAGTCAGTAAGGCAAGCACCACTGATGGAAGTCTCCCTCCAAAACCTCAGCTGAAGACCCCCCCAAAATCTTTAGTGCTTTAAAACAGAAACGTAGCATTTTGTGTTCAGAAAAGGCTCACATTTGGGGGGAGGGCATCGGAGAGGGGGAAGGAGGGAAGATCAGTCCACCATCACTACTTCATTACAGCTTTCTCTCCCCCACTTCTCCCATCTGTGTTTATTTTGCATCGTTTTGTGAAATGGATCCTAAAAAGAATATTTTAGCTGCAATCAAGTGCAGATTGTGCAGCAACCGCTACAGATATGAAAAGACAGCTGCATAAAAGATTTATCTCTGCCTTAACATCTCCAAAGAGCAGCGGAGGGTACGCAGCAGAGGTATCTGCCACCGTGTCATCCTCGAGCTCTTCTCTGACATCTCAGACAGGAAGGTGGCGGCGGTGGGGAACGAAACATTTCCAGGAGAATTTGCAACAAACCTGTTTTCATCCTGGGCGAGGGTTTGCATTCTAGTGAGGAGCCGGCATCGCAAGTCGAATGCAAGCAGCTAAGGCTTTTTTTTGCACCTCGCTGCGGAGCTGCATTCACACTCCGCCAACCACGCAGCCCCCACGGTCCCCGGTGGGTGCTCGGCGGGTCCCTCCCGGGCAGCTCCGGTGCGCCGGGCGGGCTGCGGGGGGCTCGCCGCAAGCTCCTCTTCCCGGCTCGCTCGCTCTTTGAGGAAAGTCGCTTGGGTAATTCACCACTTCTTGTTCATCACTTTTTTTTTTTCCTCTTTTTTTTTTTTCCCTTCTCCAACAAATTGCGTGTGTGGGCTGAAGTGGCGGTGGTGGGAGGGGAGGTTGGGAAGGGTGGGGGAGAGGGAGGGCTGACGAGTGGGAAAGCTGCAGTCCACTTTCCAGAAGCTGCTGCACGCACATCAAAGGCACCTTGAACACATGCAGCTGGGGCAGCTCACAAAGTTCCTGCCGCCGCAGGTTGTTCGCAACTTTCCTTCCTTCCTGCCACTTACTGTTCGGAAGCCACGGCGCCGGGGGGTGGGGGGGGAGCCCCTTTTCCTCAGAGCGATCCCCGCTGCGGAGCCGGCTCGGTGGAAGCGCAACTTCCCCAGCCCCTGGCTGCCAGGCGGGGAGCGAGGGAGGAGGAAGAGGAGGAGGAGGAGGAGGGATCCGAGCCCCGCACACGCACCCTGCAGCCGCGGCGAGGCGGGCAGCCTCCCCGCTTCCCCCCGCGGAGCCCAAGCCGGGGGCGGCTCCCCCCCCC
>NW_010972438.1:13351300-13423232 GCF_000737465.1 Haliaeetus leucocephalus
CCGTGTCGGCCGAGCAGCTCGAAGCAGCGGGCTCTGGCCGCTCAGCTGACTGCCAGCCGGCTTGCGTGGCCGCGAGTGACACGCCGGGAGCGTGGACGGGGTTTTACGGCGGGCTGCGAAGCCGAGCTGCCTTCGGGGCTTCCCCGGTCTGAACCCCGAACTTCACCGTTTGCGTTTAGACCCGCGGCTCTTCGGGCTTTGGAGCCGTGCCGGAAAGATTGGAGTCTTTCGGATAGGAGCTCAGAGGGGCACCCGAGCCCCTTGCGTTGCACCCTCGTTCGTGGTAGGGGCAATTTATAAATGCAGCATATAATTTATACGCGCATAGCCTAATAACGCACCTGATCACCAGAGATTATACGCAATACGTGTGTTGCTACTGTGTAATCTGAGCTCTGTTTGATGGTATGCGATACTTGCTTATGAAAATTGCCACAGCAAGGTTCCCTGAAGTTAAAATAGCTTCCCAGCCTTTAGGCATCCCGATACTGAGTTTGTCATTTAATACTGGTAAGTGCTTAGCATTTACTGAGCACTTTTGAATTGCTTATATTAAGGACGCAGATTCAGGCCCTTTACGTTTCATCAGGATAGCGTTATAAACCTTAGTTTTTACATACCTACATGTACTTAGAGGTCTCAGGCCTTTTTAAGAAGAGGCAGCTATTAACAATATTTTTTTAAAGCTAGGCAATGTGCTCACTGAGTCCAAACCTGGAAACAAAGGCTGAGGAAAGGAAAGAAATATATGCTAACAATAATAACAATAAATGCAAAACCTCAGAGATGACCCATATAAAAATAAAAAGGAAATCAAAACCAGATTTTTTCCTCTTTCAGTGCCATTTATATTAAATGCCCTAGGGGAGGGTTTAGTTGTAAACGGCAAAAGCAAAATTACATATTCCTGTAACAGCTATTGTTTGAAGAAAAACCCAAACCCATCATTTATAGTAGTTTATAATGAGCGAGGCTTTGGTCAGATGGGGTCTTAACCAGAGCCCTGGGAGCTGTACTTGGAGGTGTACAATTTGCTAGGCCAGCTACTGTCTAAGCACGGATGGGTTGAATTAAAGAGCTATCACAAGCCAGCTCCAGAGTTGGAAGAAGCAAGGGCATGCATATTTATTTAAAGGATACAGATCAGATAATAACTGGATTAAGGAGAAAAGAAAGAAGGAAAGAAGCCTCTTCCCCTGCTCACAGTTTATCTGCCAGGAACACTTCACTGCTTCCCTACAGCCATCCATGAAACCTGATGCCAGGAACAGGCTCCTCTCCCCCTGTGGTGCTGGGAATATCCGAGTTCCCAGGGCCGCAGAGAGGTGGGGAGAGACAAGGAAAATACCTCTTTCTACAATTCAGGATAAAAATAGCATCTCAAAGAAAATGACCTTTGCTGGGACACGAGGGCGAGCTCCTGTCTTTGAGAGCCTGTCCTGGTCAGTCCAGAGATACGATTCCCTCGATACCCCATTAACCTCCGTGTAGCTAATACTGGAAGCAGCAGGACTGTGGTCGAACCTGCACTCTCTGCCAGGTCCAGATTCTCACCACTGCACAGGAGCAAAGGATCAGCCGCCCCCTCCTTCCCTTCTCCCCAGCTTCCCTGAGCCCCCAGGAATTTGAGGACATTTCTTCTCATAGGTAGCACACCCTCCCCCATCTCGTGATAACATCATAAAAATGGATGAGAAGCAACTGCTGACTAGTTACCTTATTAGTTTATGGAGTTTAAGCCGTGAATGAAAAGCCACCTGAGAAAACTGGACTGGGTCTGAAGAATTCACCATGCTGATATCCAAACACTATACAGGGCTTTAGCAGAGCAATTATTGCATACTGGCTCCCTGTGAGAAATCAAAGGGATGTCTGAGCATGCAGTATTTATGAGACTGTAACATCTTCTCTTGTCTCGGTGGAGTGAAATACATTTTGGAAATACGGTTTAAGCTAAATCAACTTCTTAATAAAAAATAGAAATACAATTGGTGAATCTTTACACTAACTCAGTAATTGCTTAAGCCTTGTAGGGAAAGGTGTGTGGTTTATTAAAGGCTGAGCCCTACTTAGCTTAAGCATCTCCATTGACTCACCCACAGGAGTATAGAGCAAAGGATTACGCCTTCAAATAAGACAAATTTTAGGAAAAGAATCAATTGCTGGAATGACAGAGAAAATATGTATAATGAAAACTTGTTATCACAGCAAGGGGAGAGAGAGAACGGACTAGAGGGAAGAGAAAGGAGAAACTAGGATGGATGGGAGACAGCATAGCAGGCTGGCATGTGATTCTGATGGTGGGGTAAGGGAATGAGATAGGATTTTCTTTGTCGTTAGGCTTTCATCCACAAAATGAGTTTTTAATGGATCATATCCTGTTGGCATGCAAAGGTAAATAGACTGTGTGAGATCCTTCCACTCTGGTTGACGGTACCACACTCTTAAGTAGCAAAGGAGTATTTTTATGTGAGAAGTGGATTTGATGGGATGTGGATGCTAAACCATTTGGGATTCTGCTCACCAGAATCCCACCACAAAGAGAACTTTTGCTGACAAGGAGGAAGAAAATAATAGAGGAGAAGAACACAATAATAAGATATCTAAGAAGTATGTGGTTATGGAAGAATCTGCTCCCACAGAAAAACGCTGGAAGTTACAGTAGTGAGGGAGCAGCAGGAGAGAGCAACAGACAGTGCAAGCAAGAGAGCACATGGGAAACAATGGGAGATGAAGCATGAAGAGGAAGAATTAAAATCAAGTGAAAAGCAAAGAAGCCAATGCCACTAAAGCTGTCAGTTTAGAGTCACTATTTTGGTTTTGCCCTTCTCTTTGGCTTTTTTTTTTTATTTATCCCTACCCAGAGTCCACTCGTTCAGCTTTACTTATTTGTGTAATCTGCCTTTGCTTGCCTGTTGGTATTCCTGAATAAGACATGTACGGGCATGAGACAGGAGTGGAGGCTGAGATAAACTGCTTTCTTTTTCCTGTAAAATAACAATTTTAATGCCTTGCAGCCAAAAAAATAAACTTGGTGTCAGGCAAACCAGATTGAGGAAGAAAGTGTTAAAGGACAATACTTTATTATTCAAGTTAAGCTTAACAATATCAGGAGAAATTATAACTAGCTTGGCATTGGTCTGCAATTCTGCAGTCTCATGTACCTCTTCACAAATTAGCGCCAAGTGAAATGGAGAAAGCTTGAAGGGTTAGTGCAGGGATATCTGAGCATCACAGAAATTGTTTGCAGGCTTCCACTGATTTGTTGCCCATCAGTAATTTCACTTTCCCTAATCAGTGGGAATAGAATTATTAGATTAAGCTACAAGTGGTTTAGTACCCCTAGACACAAACTACAGTCAAGTAATAAAGTATTTTTACCATGTAAATGAAAATAATTAGTGGTAAAAATAGTCCTCATTTTTTTGTAGGTATTAAAAATTCTGCAAATCATGCTGCCATTAGAAGTTGCTTACAAAGCTGTGACTGCAGACAGTAGCTATATGAGTGATTAGTATCTTGCCTGTGCTCCTTATTTGACAGGACCAAAAATACACACTTAAAAATACACTCTTTGAATATAGGTTTCAGTCCTTTAAACTGATGTATAGAAGATGACCCATCCTACATAGATGCTAATTTGAGAGCTGGTTGTTTTTAATTACAGAAGCAATACATGTTTTGTTTGGTAGTTCATTTGGATTTTTTAATTAAAAAGAAGAATATTAGTACCAGATTCTCAGGCATTCTTAGTACAAAATATATAAATGGCATCCTCCAAAGGTAGGAAATTCAAAATGAAAGGTGGAAATTCCGCCCTAAAGTTTTGTCTGTAGAAGCCAATAGAGTTATTCTAGCAACCCTCTTGCTTGAGAATAACTCTGCCTTGGGAATAAATATGGTTTTTATAAAAGTCTGGAACTGTGTAACCTTAGCAGTGTCCCAGCAAGGGAGCTGATCCGCACTGGGTGCTGCAGAAAACAGCTCGCTGGTGGATTTTCTCAGGTGCCCAAGCCCTTGATTGACAGAAGTTGCAGTGAAGTATTGCAGGTCTCGGGCACTAGAGGGCACAGCCACAGCTTCTCTGTGCCCTGGGAGCATGTGGACACGTTAGCCCTACCAAACTCCCCTTCCTCCTGATTTTTTTTTTTTTTTAATCATTTTCCCCTTTATCATGCGAAGGTTTTCTTTAAACATTTGTCCTTTTTTATCTCTGTGGCCCAGTATTGGTTTCTAAATAAAAGTTTCCTGTGCTGGTGTATAATTAGTCCAATTTTCCCCCGGATTCACTCACATCACAAGAATAAACTTCAGTGGTTTATACCCTGGGCAAGCACATTGCTGCAGCACTTGAAGGGAAATCCTGTCCTTGTCACTGTGAGGACAGACAGATTAATGAGTCTGTTACGGGATGGCATTTCCTATTTTACTGCGATATGACTGCATGTAGCTGTATTACTATTCATAAAATATTGGTCACCTCAGTAGAAACAGGGTTTTTAGGGCAGAAACGTAATTAAAAGGTATCTTAAAGGAAAAAGTTCTAAGCTTTGAATTTCAATATGCATAAAAATCAGAATAAGACAACACTACACATTTTTTCCGGATGGAATTATGGTCTCAATTATGAGAAGTACCTGACCATTCCTTTTCTCATTTCTATCGCTAAGGATGAGTGCATAATCCACTTTACAAACCCAGCATCATTGTATCAGGACTAAATAATGCAGCCAAAAGATACAGCTATTCTGTCGTGGTTAGAGTGGTGTTTTATTTTTGTAGCCAAACTGGAAGCATTGACTGGTGAAGAGTTATTATTGTGCCGCCTGGTTTTCTTGCTGCTTTGCAATTGACAAAGCACCATTTATCATGCTTTGCATTCCAATTTTTTCTTTGCATGTTTTCCAGCTCATCATAACATAATTATGTTTCTGTTTCTTCCAGCCAGGGGCTGATACTTTCTTTTACTAAGACAACAGCTGCACTGCACAACCTTGATGAATCCCCATAAGGGTAAAATGTGTCTGTAGTGCTTGTTTCTGCCTTGGCAACCCAAATGTTCAAGCTCTTTTTTATGACAAATGCTGTTCTAAAATGCACCCAACCCTGATGCTTTCATAGCATTTCTCAAAATGAGGTTGATATTGTAATTTAGACTTAAAATATTAAATATCCTGCCTGGTTTGTAATTTTAAGGGCTTCTTTTGTAACATTTCTTTTTATAGTGTTTATAGGTTCATAAACACTGAGATGGAATTTTAGAGGGCCACAGTTACTGACATGCAACTTATTTTTTGAATGAAATTGATTTTATGTGTGAAAATCAGCACAATCTGGAGGTCTGCTTTATGCCCCTAAAAGGCATCTTAAGGGAGTTTTCACAGTACAGGTGAATCATTCCCTTACTTGGCCTCAGTTGGCCCAGCCACACTGCAACGTAAAGGTAATTATATCAAGCTCCTCTATGAAGTGCTTTAACTGCTAGTGATGGAAAAAGCTGTAAAAGACACGCAGGTTTTTTATTATTACTTACTGAGATATTTTATTTAACTCATAATTTAGTACTTTGAACCTGAGATTTCAAAGTCCTTCAGAAAGGAAGAATAAAATTTTATGGGGGGAAATCAGGGCAGAGGAAAGTAGGGCTCAATGCTGGAGGCAAGCTGAGGGCAGAATCCATTCTTAATGCTCCTGATTTTGTTTACCCAGTTATACCAGTATTAACTCCCATCTCATCTTGAAATCTATCCATCAGAGCACTGTGAAGAACTGAAGCAGTAACTTTTTCAGTCATTAAAGATTACCCAGATTTGCAAGTATGGGGAATATTGGGTCCTGGACAAAACCACAGCCTGGATAACTACATTCTTCAGGGCAAAATTTTCCCTACAATTTCGCTTTCTAGCCTAATCTCCTGGATGCTATTACTGCTGTCACCATCATTTGAAGATTGGTTGTATTTATATATAAAAATTACAATAATTCTGTACACAGAGGCAAGAGTTTTAACTCAAATGATCAGTCCTATTTACATCTATGTGTGCCGTGGTCTAAGGATACTTTGGGATATTTGAGCATGAGGGTGTCTGCAGCAATATTTTTGGTTCTGTCCACCACATTGGTTACTGATGTAATTGCCTGAAAGGCTCTTAGATGTTGACGGAAGCTACCCCTGCCCAGCCAGGGCTGACTTCTTCTATCCACGAATGGTAAGTATAATTCTGGTGTTGCTAGAAAAGGTAGCAGGCTTGTTGTTTTGGATATGCAATGAACGCATGGCTCATGAGAAGAGCTTGCCTTGTGCTTTTTCTCCCTTATAACCCTGTGGCAAATTCTGGCAGATTCTGCTCAGATATATTTTAGCTTTTTTCTCATGTATCTTTGGTTTCTTTACTCAGTCCACTCACACATGTTCAGTGTAAGATGTGCATTTTCTTTCCGATTCATGTACAGTAATTACTTCCTAACATCTGCCTAACAGATTTTGTAAGAAAAGTAACTCTGCAAATTTTAAGAAAAAAATAAATGTATGAAATCTTTGAAATCTCTATTACTGGGGTTTGTTATCCACAGCTGACTGGATGTGTTCCCAGCCAGGAAGCTGGTTCAGCAAAACAGCTGCATTAGCTATTTAACTGGAGGCCTGATTCTGCTCTTGCTCACACAGATGTAAATCAGGAGTAGTGCTAGACAAAATAAAGAATATCCCCAGAGCAAAATGCATGTTGGAGAAAAAGTAAGCATTATGGTATGGAACAAGAGCATTCTAGCAGATACTCTGCCATCCTGGTATAGGTGTGAGGCAGTTTCTTAATGTCTTACAGAAACCTTATACCAAATACACTGCTTACTCCTGGGAGCATTCTCCTGTCTATATATTGTGGTAGCACCAAGTGGCCAACAAAATGAAGGCCCAGTTGTGCTCAGTGTTGCACCCTAATACCATGAATTCACACGTGACTTATTCTGTACTAAGCACCACATTCATTACTGCTTGCATCTGGTTCATAATTGTTCCCTCTCAGTTATTTAATTTTTACAGTATCTGCTACAATTTACTTTATACCTTCTAGTGCAGGAGAACACACTCACTGGTTTTCCTCCTAGGCAGAATTAATGCATGTACTGATTAACGCAGAAGTACACTTTGAGAAAGGGGATGTGAAATGAGGAGCATTGCGGTGAAAAAGGGGACAAAGCATCCATAGGCAAAGTGTTTCCTATATAGGATGACAATGCTGTATATCAGGACAACAAAGGTTTGTTACCAGAGCCTCATGTGCTTTAGAGATGGACATCTTCAGTCCTTGAGGCCATTAAACCCTTTGTATTTGATCTTACTGTAAATGAGCAGCATGTGCTGTTAATAACATCAAAAGTTATGGTATCTGAGAGTTCACCACCCAACCCTCATCCTGTTTCCTCCAGCACAAGATATCTATTATATCTTGGCTACAGTCATTGATTCTCATGTAGCAAAGGTATCTGTGGTTTTGTTTGTGCTTTGGCGTCACGAGCATCTGCAGTTGCTGTGGGCTGATAATGTCAGTTCAGATTCCTGTTACAGACCTGTCAGTGGGGCTGCCTGGACTCCTGCACATGGGAACCTTCCAGTTCTCAGTACCATGCTTTGATACCAGCATGTGCTGGTTGTTTTTACTTGTTGAGTTTTCCTAGTACATTACTGAATCTTCTCCAGAGTTAGAGTAAGTTTTTAAATGGAAGTCTAAGGTTTGGAGATGCTACCCTTTCAGGCACAAGAGGAAACACTCAGCTCCTGGATGTAGATATCTGCATGGAACTCCATCATTCCCAGACCTTGGGAGGTTTTGAGGAGGACAGCAGAGGGAAGGCTGCAACATTCAGCACCTGAGCCAGAGAGCATAAAGCATCTCTTTCCCTCCTCTGCTGTGAAATGTGTATGAGACACGCTGAGCAATGCGTATGTCCGCAGTCCCACCCCTGTGCCCAGTGCCTCAGCACCCGCAGGGATGGCATTACAGCAGCATCTATGCTTTGGTTTAAAACGGGGATAAACTCCTAGCCTTTGGTTTTGTGGGGCTCAGTCTGAAATGAGACAGGGGTGAAACCAGTGCAGCAATGTCTGCCTGAGTCCGAAATCTCCCTCTGCAGTCCGGTTCAGACACGTACCCCAGACTACACCCCGGCCGCGTAGCTCTCTGCCATGGCTCATCTGCCTCCACCTCTGCCCCCAGTTTCAAATCTCTTCAATACGTTCTGCAACAAACAAGGATTTCTGGGGCAACTTCAGTAAGATCAGAAAGATATCCTTCTGCTGCTTTGAAATCTGTGAGCGTGAATGATTCATTCAGCACAGGACCCATTGGCCATTCATATCTATCTGATGATCAAATATATTTTTAATTATCAATCTGAGATGATTTTTTTTTTCAGTAGACAATACCCAACTGTATTGTAAGAGCTGTTGGGATTGAGCCAGAGAATTTGGCAGCAAGATATGGAACATTTTGGATTTCAACACTTAAGAACATATGGAAAGAGGTTTGGAAGATTGCCACATGGGGTGTAACTTGGAAGATGCTACATTTCTTCATCCTTTTTTTGTGGACAGAAGTAGAAGAAATTTTACTTTTTTGAAGGATCCTAATTCCTATTCATTATCTATGATGTACTGCTGCTCTAGAATAAACCACTATGCTCAGTTGCAAGGTTTGAGCAAAATCAGCTGCATGTCTATGGGCAACTGTAGATGGGCAATTAAAAGGGTGACAGTATTGCAGATCCTTCCAAGTTTTTACCTCCTAATTCATGAGATCCCTCGCAGGTGAGCTCACAAAACTACAGTCTGGTGACTCAGATCATGGGGTGAAAGAGGCTATCTGGTGCCTGGCCTGAGATGTGCGCCATTTGCTGAGGTCTTTGTGGATAAGGCCCTGCTAGGTGCTCCATCCTTCTTGCTCCCTCTGTGACCATCTGTCTCCTTTTCATCTTGAGCACCCATGGATGGATAGACAGGCTGTCTGTCTGCCTCTGGTACACAGTTTCATCATGTTGCTTGGAGCTCTGGCACTACGCTACAAATGTCCATCACGTTTGGGGCAGCAGGGGAATGGGAGAGAGGAGCCACCTCCAGCTCAGTGCTCAGGAGTGGACATGTACGAACCAGCATCGTCTTCATACCACTTTAGGGACAGATGCCTCATGCCCATCATGGGAGAAGGCCATGTCTCTCAGAGTTATTGCCTCTTTGTCAGAAAAGTGATGCATAGTCTGCTTCATATTTGGTAATTCATTCATCATAACCACTGCATAAGAAAGAGTTTTTTAATGCATTTTTTTGCGGCACAGTTGTGTACCAGGTTGGGGGGCTGCAGCAAATGCAGAATTTATTGGAAAACACAAACATGGATACCGTTCTTAATTTGCACAATTGGCACATGGGCCCTGCAGTTTAGTGAGTACCAATTAATCTCTCTGACCGGTAGGAAAGCTTTGTCATCCTAGTTTAGCGATGAGGGACAAAGACCAAAGAGAGTGGCAGGGGCTTGTACTGAGTGACAGATAAAGTCACAGTAGCCAGAATTATGGTATTCTTTGGTGTCCTGAATAGTAAATCACCCAATTTTGCCAAGACTGCATCTGAACAGCAGGATGGAGGCACCCTGGGGCTTTTCCCTCAATCCCTGTCCCCAGTAGCTCAGTTCAGGGCAGGCTGCACCTATTATCCCACCGAGTGCTCAGGTTTCCTTTCCTCAAGAAGAAGTAAGAGTAATGGGGAGGAGGTGTATGCCAGCTCTGCCTTCAGCAAGGAGCTGGAAACTAGCCCAGGTACGCATTCACTTCTGGGAATGGGGAAGCACTCTCAGACCCTGCATTTTGGTTATAGCCTGAGTGTTTCTTGCCCACAAATTCACTGTGGCTTTTTATCTTGCATTTTCCTGTGACAGTTTGTTTCAACACATGCAGCCAAATAATGACTAGACAGGGCAAGTTCCTGTTATTTCTTTGCTAACGGCATGCCGGGGGTCACTAAGGTATCTCTAGGTTATGAAAGGGGTAAGTGAAGGCTAAGAAGATGACCTCCAGGAACAGGAATTGAGCATGGAGGAACTGATGACCAGAGCAGAGGAAAGAGCATCTCCTTCAAAGGCATTCAAAGACCTGAGGCAATAGCTCCCGAGGACTGACCATATACGTCAGGAGAGCAAAAAAAATAGGCAAACCACAAATCTTTTGAATGGGATTTATTTTAGAAGGAAACCTCTGCCTTTCTGAATAAAACCTGTGAAAGACTGGGTGAGCCTGGACCATTTTTTAGTCTTATATCCCATGGCAGTAACATTTCTGAATCAGCTAAAATCTGCTTCAGAATGTTTTTAATATTTTGCTTGCTCTTGCAGTACATACCCTGAGAAACATTACTTATTTCTACCTTCTGTAGCCATAATGGCCCCAACTTCTGCTATTCTAAGGATGCACTTCCCTTCCTGAGTTTCACTTTTGGTGTCCATTTGGAAATCTTTTTGACCCTAACACAGTTATATCCATAATTTTCTTAGAGAGATTAAAAAGCACTAAAACTAATGTACAGAACAGCATTTCCACAAACCCCATCCAGTTACATGCTTCTTTGCATCTTCATTCCCATCTCTACTGATCTAAAAGGAGAAAAAAATGCTCTCCTATCAGCCCATTCCTTCTGTCTGATTAACTGGAGGCTATCACAGGTCTTTCTTCACACTATTACAGTTTCATTTCCAGAGAAAAAAACCTGGTGGATGCTGAGCTCCTGGATTGTGGCATCACTGAAAAAAAAAAAAAATCAGGTTTCTGTTTATACCAAAGGGCTGGCAGTACCTTCTTAATCAGGCTCTGTGTTCATTGGAAATCAGCAGATATTTTGCCCAAAAGCATCCGGCAGTGCAGTACAACTCACTAATAGCTGCTTATCAGGGGATCAGGAGGAAAACCCCAGAAGAAGACTGTAGGTGCAGCGAGAAGCACTGGCGAGTAGTTGACTTTGGGGGCTTTCTTCTGCCTTTTTTTTTTTAAGATCGCCTGAATCTGATGGAGGCGTTTTCATTTAAAAGACAGAAAGACCTACAAATTAAGCAACATCGAGCTCCTAATGTGTGAAACTGCAATTTGCATACATCATGGCAGCTGCTGAGTCGGTCCTTATTACCTCTGCTGGAGTGTTAATTTAGCCACAACTTTCTCATTTATTTAAATGAAAAAGCAGCGGGTGGGTGGCATGCCACATTATCTGTCAGGCAACCTGGGAATCAGGTTGACAGAGCCAGAAAGAGATTTCAATTCAGAGGGACTGCAGGGGTGCTGCCCCCCGGACCGGTGGTCGCAGGCGAGCTCAAGATTGCCCTTGGCCTGCTCTAAAGGTCAACACTTACCCTAAGAAAAAAAAATAATCAGTGTTGTATTTGGACTACCATAAGAGAAGAGATAATAGGATTAAACTGGAAATCTCTCTGTTTCTGTTTTTTCTCTCCCTATGTATCCAAACTGGCACCATATATATGGATATGATAACCAAAATATCATTACTGGTCCTAACACAATACAAATAGAATACTCGCCATCGGTAGAGCACCTAGTGTAATGCGGTCCAAACCCAATATCAGGGCCCGAATGCACTGGGGCTCTCTGCCCAAGCAGGGGGATGCCAAAGCTGCCCATGTGGGATGTGCCGGGAGGAGGGAGCCGCTGTGGCCGCGAGCGATGCCGGTGCCTTTGCCGGTGCCATCACCGCTGCAGCTGGCCTGGAGGCGCTTCCACAGACGGCTGATGCCAACTGGATGAATGGACATCCCAGAACTACTCACATGCGGGAAGTAAAGCAAACGTGAGGTTCTAGCCCCAAATCAGCGGCTGCCTCGCTCTGCAGGAAAAGAGGCTGAGGACCCTGGGGAATTGCTGAGCCGGGAGGAGGCAAGAGCAGTGGCCACGCTGGGAAGTCACGCGTGGGCACGAAGTCAAGCCTGAGGCTCTCCTCTGCCGAGCTACAACATTGTGCCACCGTTTAATGACATGTCTGTGTAAAACTATGTATTTGTCAGCGGAGAATGAGCCAGAGCAAAACTGCAGAACCACAGCAAGAGTGACAGAGGAGGTGAGTTTAGTTCAGCACGTTGGTTGCAATGTTTCAGTGGCAGCAGAGAAAAACCCCATCCGGGTACCACCTAGAGTTTAACTGAGCTGCTACAGGTCTCTTCTGAAGTTCAGCTATAACTGACTGTGGCTTGTGGGTCTGCTCATTGCAAACCATGGCGTAGCTTCACCCACGGACAATTTGCATGCACCCGCCCGTCAAAACAGGTTTTCGACTTTCGAATGAACTGTAAATGTTGCGTAGCTGTTCCCAAAGTCTGTAGTCAGAAAAACACACTCTTGGAAACTGGTCAGACTTTTTCTTTACAAGAGAGTGTTTTTCCAGAAGGTGAATCACTAGCAGCTGAGATTTAGAAGGGAATGTCTTTGTTCATGCAGTGCCAGGATGTACTATATGACCAGTGCCATGCAAGAATTGTTCTAAAACATTAAATTCAACATATATTTCCTAAACACTGACATATTTGCATCAAATGTGTCTCTTCTCTGACACCTACTTCTTATAATTATTTTAAGATACACTGTGATAAAAGATCACCCATTTGTTGTATTACCACAGATATTCTTCCCTTTGCCATTAACTTAACGAAGTTCAGCAAAAACTTTTGTCTTCACCCACTTCTCAGCCATTCATTTTTATAATTAAAATCACCATGACAACAGATAATGATATCAGAACGAAAGGATTACAACTTAATTACATGAAGAAGGTGAAAACAGGCTTGGCTTAAAGCAGAGAAAGCTTTTAATTCTAGCAAAAATATCAGGGGCCTGATTCACTGCTGTGTTACTCCGTTGGTATAATTACAAAGTGTTGCTGAGAGCTACCCAGCAGCTGCCCTGCTGTGAGATGGGGTGTCATGGTTAATTCAGTGAGGTGCAAGAGAAATATTCAGAATTTCATGAGCAATAAAAAGAAGTTTGTCTTAAAAGCATTAGTTAGTGTTTTTGGGAAGCAGTCTCATTATAGACAGTAGCTGAAGAAACACACCCATAAAGGAAACATGATTATGATGGTAGTGGAGTGGTATCATATAAATAAAATTCATTACCTAAACACTCCATGTTAACCATCGCCATACTATAAATTCTTCCACATAACAGGAGAACAAGGCAATTTAGGGAGTATGGTCCATTTTTATCACAGCTGTGGCATTTCATCAGTTCACCGTTCCATCTTGGCTTCTGTGTAAGCTATAGTATCAGATTGGATATTTTTATTTCTAAGATAACGCTGAACTTTTAATAAGAACAATCTGGGAGTTTAGACAATATATATCTTTGTAATCTGATCTATCAAATTTTCTGACATGAGTAAACTTTAATCACTTTTGATTTTTTCCTAGTTTTGTTCACAAATTATATGAAATATGCTTTTTAAAACAATGTGCATCTTAATTTTCCCCCTAAAACTAACAAACCGCTATTAACAGTTGAACATTCCTGAACACTCCCTCTATGACTTTTGGAAAAACTCTGTAATAAAACCATCAGACTAAAAATCTAGATAAAGAAATAAATTTCATTTTCAATTTTCTCAGAAGCTATTATGATCAATCAACCAATTAGTACAGCAAATAAATTAATGTAATTTAAAAAAGAACATTCTGAAAACACCTTAATGTCTTTCTCGGCTAAAAGTATAGGCTCAACATTAATCAGTTTTATAACCCTAAATTTTGCTTAATCTTTTTTCCATCTTTGCTTAAACATGTGGAGATATAAATAGTGTATTATGGCCCTCTCTATTCCCCTTTAATTTACAGAGTACAAGATCTGCAGCTGATGTGAATCTGTGCAGCCCCACTATTCTGGACCGATTTAGTGGATCTGTTTCTGATTTACATCAACACCAACAAGAAGATAGTCAGGCCTTATGTCTGATTAAAACACACACGTAACACTTCTATTCATTCAGGAATCCTTACTTGACGCACAGCTCCAGCTCTTAGCGACCTAGCAAGGGCAGGAGAAACAGTCTGGGGAAATTCCTCTCAGCTGTAGACAATGGCTGTAGTTTTGAGAGTGACTTAGATAGGGTCAGCTAGCAACAGCATCTCCTCTGGTTTGGTACCCGGACCTCAGCGGTGGGTGGCAGCCAGTCTGATCATCGCCCACGCTGGATCCGCTCCAGCCGCCCAGAAACAACCGCGACAGAGAGATGTGCCCGGCCGTCTGCCCGTGGCAAGGTCTGGTGGGGTGGGACGTAATTCTTTAGGTGGGCCACAGACTGTGCCATCAAACAGAGGAGCCTGCTGCTTTTTAGCGCTGAGTCTGGCAGGCGGTGGGGCCAGGCAGCATACGGGCAGGGTGAGGAGAGCAGCACCGGTGCCAGTCGGCTGCGTCCCGGTGTGCCCCTGTGCGTGACATTAAAGCAGCTCCCGGTCCCAGCCAGGAGCCCAGCGCGGGCTATTTATAGCCCTGGCACCTCTCTGCTCACCAGCAGCTCTGTGCTGCCGCATGAGATCCCTGTTTCCCTCTCCCACGCGCTCTCACAGACACCTGCCGCTCCCGGCGTCGGAAAGGTACATTTAAATCCTTTCCCCACTCAGAGCAGGAAAGAGAAGGGAGTTTGGCGCCGAGATGGATGGGCGATGTGGAAGCGCCAGGGCCAGGCTGCTGTGGGTTGCTGGGTGCGGGGGAAATTTGGGGGCAGGGGGACTTGAATGTATGTCTTGGGGAACCCTTAACGATGCTGGAGAGGGGGCCTATACGTGGTGATGCAGGGTCAGCTGCAAGGCAGCTGCATGGGAAGAGGCTGTAGGACCCATTGTTGGTGCCAAAATTGAAGCCCTCTCAGTTCCTCACAGCGCCTGCTGTCCAGTTCATGAAGGAAATGTAAGAGATTAATGCCAAAGTTAGGATGGGAACTCCCGAACAATATCAAACTTGGGGTCTGGCACAGCTATATGGGGTTTGCCAGCCATGTGGAAATAGGATCAGCCTGCGGATGCAGAAATTTCAGTGTCTGAGGTCTGTGCATGGTGGAGGCTTTGCATAATCCACAAGCCTGCAAACATCTAGACTTGCTTCCAGTAAAGAAGCTCAGAAAAACTCTTGCTTCTCCCATCAAGGTATCTATATGTACCTGGGACCGATCCTTACCATCAAGAGGCTGAACATTTTTAATATGAGAGTTCAGTGGGGATTGCAGATTTAGTAGGTATCAAATATGTGTGTTAGTGCAGGGGCCATTTTGAAGGTGGTGCTGTGTTGTTGCCATGGGTTGCTATGAATTTTCTTTTCTGTGGGTATGGACATACCCAGATATTTGCTTGGCAGTGGCTGAAATTGAAACTAGAGAAGTTTATGGGGAAGGCTGGATTTGAACAGTAACTAATGGAATGCTGACATCAAGTTATAAGGGTTTACAACTTGCAATTTACTTTAATTTCATTGCTGAGTGACAGGGATATTAAAGCTTTTACATACTAGCATTTGCTCACCAAAGGGACACATACTTCAGAGTTTTATGTGAATATTAGCAATTAGAGTTCACAGTCTCTTCTGTTGTAAAAATGCAAATAGAGCCTACTTTGCACCAAATTATTAAATTACGTTTCTTTTAATTGTGGTACAGTCCAATTTACATTGTCTGATATAATTGTTCCAGAAAGTAAGCCTTTCCTATACTTGCCAGTATATTTAGATAAATGCAAAAAGAGAAACCTCTAAGACCTTTGCCAGGCTGCTCAAAGAGCTACTGAAATACATTTTAGAAATACATTTTCCTTCTGCTGGCATCTGTCATTGGATATGTAAAAAACTTGTGCATCCTCCTTCTGTGAATGAGCACTTTGCCATTTCAATTAGTTCTGATATGTAAGAAAAATGATCTGCACATGTGAACTGTAAAAGAAACGGGTTCTGTATGTATATATTTAGCTTCTATTCTTCTTATGCAATTAATGCACATAATTGGCTCAGACTGAGATTTGTTTATAGGCATTTGTTTGTGAACAGAGCCACATCTATTTTCTACTTAAATCGTGGGATTCTTTTGACTGACTTCACTGAGCTTTGAATCAGAGTAAGATTAAGGTCAGGTGAAGGCATATTTGAAAAGATGACCCACAGCGTCTTTCATTTTCAGCTGCTTTGATTTTTTTCATGAATCTATAACAGTTTAAAGAAAAAAAAAAAGCCTGGTATTTGCTGAGATGGGATCAATATTAATCCAATCCCACATCTAGGCCTCTGTCTTGGCAGTAAACGGAGCTCAAACTGTCAAATCTTTCCAGAATCATAAACTACCCAAAGGCTTTGAAAACTGATCAAAGCATCTTCAGGTCTCCGATGGTCAAACGTGCTCCCAAACACAGTTTCTGAAGCTTTGCAGGCTCCTTAAAATCTCACCGTTAGGTGTCAAGCTCCTTGTAGCCCAAAGAGCCTTGTTAGAGTCCCATTTTACTTTTATTTTAAATTAAGAGCCACGAAATGAGAAAGAAAACAAATAAGCTACTGCAGAAAGGACAGGCTGTGTCTGTAGCAGTCTGAGTGGAGATGACTGCGGTCTCTGCTGGCAGTGGGATGCGTACAGCCGCAGGGATGCAGGGATGCACACAGGGCAACACAACACTGCCACAACTGTCTACAGCTATAGTAGCAGCTTGTAGGTCAGCAGCCTGTCTTTTTGCACCGAGAGCCTCCTTTTACACCACTTGCAGACTGTAACCGGCTAAGAAAGGTCCCATGAGCATGCCTAGCAGCACACGTCCCAGCAGGAGCTGGCCCATGCTTGGATATCATGAGGCCTCAGACTGCCTTGACACAGGCTCCTCGGTATCAGATGGCGTGTGAAAAAAACCAAGGTGCCACAGGGACCGAGGGAGAAAAACAGTTAAAATCTCTCTCAGAAGGATTGTCATACTTTATCTTATATAGGCCAATGATGTAATTTGATTTGTAGTGTTCACCGTTTCAAAACCTCAAAATTCCTCTTTCCCTGCCAGCAATAAATCAATTCAGATCACCTGAAAGGTACCTGCTATGGGGCTGATCCTGAGAGATCGATAGGGCTGAGCAAGGAGAGTTCTTTCTCTGTCTTTAACGGGAAGGAGATCACGTCATCTGGCAAACCTTTTAAAACTGCCTAAGCAATTTAAGGCTGAAGTTTTACCTTTAAAAGTGATGCAAACACTGCAGTTCCTAAATTGCACAGTGAGATTAAGTAGGACTTGGACTTTTAACTTAATTAGATGCCTTTGAAAACCTGAAAATCCTAGCAACTAGCAACAGAATATGGAAAACTTCTAGGAAAAGGTACCCTGGCTGCTAGTAGTTGTGTGATACTTGAGACACATCCAAACGCTAAATGTCTAATTGTCACAGAGAACCATTTATTAGAGACACTTACCTGTATGCCTTCTCGAACCATATAGACATAAATTTCCTAAAAAGAATTGGATGTTCTCCCACTTAATGCTCTGCCACAAGTTTGTATATTTTATCTGGACAGAATGGATGAAATTAATTCAAGAAATAATATCTAAGGCAAAGCAAGAAAGTAGGCGCTCCCTGAGACTGTGAGTGACCTTTTCAGCACAGATCTCTAGCCACAGACTTAGAAATGCTTCCCAGTCCGACCACCAATAACTATTCTCTGAGTCTGCTTTTTTCAGCGAGTTGGGCATCTAACTTATGTTGATTTAGTCAGTTGATTTCATCACAATTTGTTTCTAATGTTATCATGTAGGACCATATTGGTAAATTAACTCAAGACAAAATATCTAACTTATCCCCTATTATCCCTCAAAAAATGAAGAAAATTAGATTGGATTGACACAACTTGTTCCTGATAAATAGGTGCTATAGCTGATTTTATCACCTTATTACCCTCTAAATTCTTATAATTCAATCATGTAATAATTTCTTCCTTCATCTTTCCAGGTATCAGAATTAAGAGAATAATTCCTATTATCCTATAGATATAGGAACATCTATAATCCCTCGGAAGCTTCCTTTCTATATCTTATTCTTATTATATCTTTTCCTTATATCAAGATTAGCATTATTATTTGCCCTTCTGGAGCACTGCAGGATCTTTTGCACGGTTTAAAACCTTGATCTTAAATGCCAGCACAGCCTTCATAATTAAACCCCGAGCTTATAACAATATTATCATCTGGGTACTGATTTCTGCCTCGCTGTGGCTGTCAGCCAAATGTCATAATGCATACAATTAACAGATTTGCTTCTCAGCTTACTGATAACAAAGGAAGCACAAATAATTCATAGGCAGAGGCACCGGTTCTTTGATGTGACTGAACTCTGATCCTTTCAGCACCTGAAGGGAGGCCGGCTGAAGACAGGGCACCCTCATTAAGGCAAAGAAGGAAAAAAAAAAAAAGCAGAGGAGGAAGAGGAGGATGCAGGAGGTGGCCCCTGCGCCGCAGCTCGCTGCCCCATGCTGGGTGCTGTGACCTCTTCTGGGCCAGGTCCCGCAGCTCCCACCCTCCCACCACGGCACGGGAAAGAAGAGATTCCGTGGGACTGGGGGAAAAGACAAGAAAAATCTATGTCCCAGACAAAATAATGTCTCTAATTACAAGGTAGCTTTTTTTTTCTCAGAGGTTAAGGGAAATTCCTGATGAGATACTTCCATCTGGTTTACAGTCCCTTTGCGCTGGGGCAGTTCAAAGAGGCTGCAGTGTAACTGAGAATTGAGGACAGCATTTATTTATAGTTTGATAGCCTCATAAAAGCCGTAGAGCTGAGTTCACAGCAGCGCGCTTATTTATGTTTTGAACTGCTCATGCAGCACCCTACTGCCTTGCAAAACGTATGCTGTAGCTCCTGCATAAAATTATATATGACTCTTCATAAGGTTCATGACACAAAGGCAAAGAAAAAAAAGTGAAATTAGACTAACAAACCAGCTGATATAAAAATTAAAGTAGCAGCCAGAACTGGAGGAAAATTAACAGCCCAGCTCTGAAATAAAGTAACATCAAATGAAGATTTGCACCTGAAACTGTATTTCACAATAGAAGAAAAAAATACCCAAAAACTCCAAATAAGGCAATAACCCTGATTTCAGCTCCTGGTGACATTACATAGGATTTGAGCCCTGCACTGGAGGTTTTATAATGACAACCCAGCCTCTGGCACAATCTCAGTATAGTGTCTCACTGCAAATTATATTTGTATCACATCTATCCTTTCTTTTAATATCAATGTACCATCTTTTTCCCTCTGTAACCCAGAGGGGAAAGCAAAGCAGTACCGTTTCATTATTACCCTTTAATAGTCTTTCCAGTGATATAAAGCAGAATATTAATATCCTTCCAATGACCTCACCTAAACACTGCTAAAAGCCAGGAGGGGAGTGACAAGTTTGTAGCTAATGCACAAGGATGAATTTCTGAAGTTAATGAAAGGATTTCACCCCTGGGTTTTCTTTTTTAACCTTTTAGCTTCAGTTTCCTCAGGTGTAGGATGGAGAAAGTAGACTTACATACAAGTTGACAGCACGATTTTATTGAGTACAGTTCAGTCAGGAGCTTGGTGTGCTCTCAAAACAAGGAGATGAAGAAGGCACATTTGTATGAGGAAAGGCAAATGCCGTCTTCTTGATGGTGTAAGGTAACCAAGCTCTGCCTATAGCTCTGGCTGGGGAAGCAGCGCGGCTCTGCAGAGCCCGGCGAGGTGGCTGAGGAGGAGGTTGGAGGTTGCAGTGATCCTGCCTGCAAGGTGGAGACTCCTTGCACAACTCGGTGCAAGGGTGAGGCGGTGGCTGGGTACGGACCAGCCCCAGGAGAGGGGAGACCACACCACCTACCCCTCACAGGCTGTGCGTGGTTCTGCTGCTGCCGCTGGGGAGGATGCCCAGAGCCACCCCACCAGCTTTGTGGGCGGCAGAGGAGACCACCCCGCGCCGGGGGCGGATGGGCAGGGTCCCTCATCATCTGCGTAGTGGTCCATCAGATAAGCTGTGCTTAAAGGAGCACGTAAACGGCGTGAGCTACACTGTGCTTTAAGGTTCCTACGCCTCACATCTTAATGAAGAAAGAGAGGAGAAAACGGCTGCGAGCATGTTGTGCCAGATATCCTAATCACTGGTAAATGAACACATAAAATTCACAAATCTGCTGAACGGTGTAATCAAAGACAAAGTGTTGCTCTTAAGAAAGCTAAATTAACAGTGAAAGAAAACTTAAAGGTGACCAGCAAAGGAAGTGAAATCATAACTCAGTTCTACACACTGCTTCTTCCTGATCTGTACAAAAGTCTGGGAAAGATGATGATGATTAATCATCTCACTTGTTCTTCACATTAAAAATGCACATTTTGTCCATTATGGAAAAGCTGGAGGATGTGTGAAGCTCTGACATCACAAAAGAGAAAGGAGAGAAGTTGATAATTTTGGAGGAAAAACCCTGGTTAGTCAGATTGCTAAGCAGGATTGGGGTCTTGTTGGTAGTTATTAACACTTTCATCCAGTTGGAGAGTGAACGGCCTGGTTGAAGACACTACAGCTCATCTCTTTCGAGATATGTGTGCTTATAATACATGATCTTTGAGATATGGTGTGGTTTCTTCATCAAAATGCAGTGAAGATCAAATATTGCAAGGTGATAAAATAGCACGAGGGGAAAACAATAAACTGGCCATTTAATTATCATGTAGGATTAAAAAAAGGAACTTCTATTTCATAAAAGCCTTCTACTGACTGTAAAGACTGCTCTAGAGGCAGTCGATGCAGGATTAAGACCTACATTTTCTCAAATGCAGTATTTCACTTCAATGTAGCCAGGAAAAAAAAATAAATCTAGATTTTGGAAATACCATCGCTTTATTTTTTGTACTAAACTTACTGCCTTTGATTGATTTTTAGAAGTACCATAAGAAGAGCTCAGAGCTTGGCTCACATTCAGATTATGAAGTTAATGTTTTGTCTTCCAAATTCATTTTTAAAATCTGGTAATAACCCAGATTCATTTCTCAGATGTGTTGCTTCTAGTTCCAGATTTGGAATATGGAAAGAATTGATAAAATCAAGGAAATGCTAGTCTTCAAGCATGCCTGGCTTTTAATTTAGCACGCAAAGTGAGGAATCTATATAATTTGCTGAAACAGAATGATGACTACTTCCAAAGCCAACTGAACAGCTAAAAGTGTAGGTCTGAGACTGATGATATAGCTGTAGATTTCCTTTTCACCTGGAAATAACTATAATATTTTTAAAAAATCCACCTATCTAGATCTGTAGAGAAATCTGGACTGTTTGTGAAAATACCTTTAGGTGGATTTGAAAGAATTTAATATACACATTTTTTACGCTGATACATATTTCTTTAACTGAACTAAGACTATTCCTTGTGCTTCCAGGATTTGAGAAAACCAGTTTGATCTGTCATACAAGACCCTGATTCTGCAAATATTTAAGCTGGTGAGGAACGTTACTCATTTGAATAATCCCATTAAGCAATTCATAGCATGGTTACAATGTGTTTCAAACATGGTTATACCACAGCTTTAGGACTTGTCTGCGTATTGGTGATTCATGACATGAGTCCTTAATGTATCTCCACAACAGAACTGTCTCAGTACCACATTAGAGACAAAAACTGTGTTAAGCACTGGTATCCCTCAAGTGATGGGTAAATGTCATTCTCCCATTGATAGCTCTACCACTGTACCTCACGTTCTGCAGCTTGCTGATCTGAAAGCCTGAGAGGTTCAGTACCGCCCCCCCCCCCAAAAAAACCCCCAGAAATGGGACTATGAAGTTCCTTCTGGTTTCCCCATAAATAAAACTAGAGGGAGTATGTGAATAATTACAATTTAATGAAAAATCCCATTTGAGGTTACAGTACATGGAACCAAAACTCCGTGAATCTGCAGCATCCTGCTGAGAAGCAGGACAGCTCGAAAGCTGGCCCCTATTTACTAATCCTTTATTTATCCCAAAGCAAACCAGTAGCAACTCTGTAGAAACCAGTGACCACCACTTTGGTGTGAAAGAGTAAAGAATCTGGCCAATTGGACCGAGTTGCTTCTGGCCAATTCCACCACCACACTTCAAGGGTGGAGGATGTCTCTGCCCACAACATTGTCTTGACTCTCTTAGTTTGAAGCCTGGGGAGAAAGCAACTGGTAAAGTGGGACGTGATGGGGCAGAGACAAATCCCTTGGTAGAGTAATGATTTGGCAGCTTCCTAACTGCTTTGCAAGGGTGTAATCACAGGGCTTTTGAACCAAAACTTTTCTGCAAACTGGTAGCCGAGTCTGGTGGTAAGGCAGAGTATTAAAGATCCACACATCTACTTATGCCTCTGTAAAATGCCAGTGAACTGGGTTGTACTAGTGGCTTTATTTCTCACCCACTTTGCAGAAGTGTAGATCTCTGTAAAAACTAATGAGAGAAGCAAGTCTAATGGTTTTCCATTTTTTCAGTCTTGTAAAACCCTTTTCTGAAGTCTCTGCTTAGGCATAACTCCTAGTTTGAAAGGAGCTGCGAGGACTGAAAAGGCACTACTCCATTGTAGCTGTCTAACCTCAGGGGCTGTTGAAAATATAAGGTACTTTCAGTGTCTAAGCAACAACTAATGTCCTTCAGATGCATGTGAGAGACAAAATTTGAATAGCTAAGGAATAAGGGGCTGACTTAGAGTTTATTAAAGTCAGGGGAAATCTTTCCCTCAATTTTAATAGGCTCTGGATCAGGAACAGGGAAAGGAGGGAGAAGGCAGCTGGAAAAGACTGTTTTGAAGGGAAGTCTGTAATTTTCTTTAAGTGATCACAAAAGTTGTTGAGGAGGTATTGAATATTGAAGATCATTTGAAGAGTTGATTTTTATTTTATTTTGTCTTGGAGATCTTGAGCCTGATATCTCACCATATTTTTACATACTTTTTATGCATTACTGATTTATATCACACCCTATAGAACGACTATCTTTAGATATTAACAGCAATATTCATTTGCCCAACAATTTGTTCTTATTGGACTATGTCATGCTTCTACTTCTAGAAACATTCCTGATGAAGACCTTGAATTCTGAGAAGATTTAAAACCAGGAAGTTTGGGGATCAACCATGGATCATAAGGCTGAGGAGAAAAGAAAGCAGCACCATAGCCTGACTTTATTGGAACAAGTAAAGAGAATGAAGGAATCAACAGAGATAATTGATGTTGTCCTAGTTGCAGAAGGTGAGAAATTTCCCTGCCATAAAGTGGTGCTGGCTGCCTTCAGTCCCTATTTCAAAGCCATGTTTACCTGTGGCTTGGCTGAATGCACGCAAAGAGAAGTGGTACTGTATGACGTCTCTGCAGAGAGCGTGTCAGTAATACTCGATTACATGTACAGTGCAGATTTGCACCTCACTAATCAGAACGTGCAGACTGTTGCGCTTGCTGCATATTTCATGCAGATGGAAGATGTTTTCAGTATATGTCAGAAGTACATGATGGACCATATGGATGCTTCCAACTGTGTGGGCATCTACTACTTTGCAAATCACATTGGTGCAGAAGATTTATCTGATCAAGCGAGGAAATATTTATATCAACATTTTGCTGAGGTGAGCTTACAGGAAGAAATATTAGAGATTGAATTTCAGCAGCTGTTGACTCTCATAAAATCAGATGATCTGAATATTTCCAGGGAGGAGAGCATTCTGGACCTTGTCATCAGATGGGTCAAGCACAGCAGAAAGTCACGTGTAGAACATCTTATTGAGCTCCTGAAGCAAGTGCGACTGGTACTTGTCAGCCCTTCCTTTCTCGTGGAAGCCCGGAAAAGGAACACAATGATCCTGTGCAATTCAGAATGCAATGATATGTTTGAGGAAGCACTGAAAACCATCAAGCTATCCAGCCACCCTTCTCTCAGCCTGCGATACGGCATGGAGACTACTGATCTCTTACTCTGCATCGGCAACAATTCTCTCGGCATTAGGTCAAGACACGGTAGCTATGCCGATGCCAGTTTTTGTTACGCTCCTGCAACGCAAAAGACTTACTTCATTTCCTCTCCAAAGTATGGAGAGGGTTTAGGATCTGTTTGCACTGGTGTTGTCACTGAAAATAATGATATTATTGTGGCAGGAGAGGCAAGTGCCGTCAAGATGTCTAGACAAAAGACTAGGAACATCGAAATTTATAGGTGTGTACCCTCTGTTGGAAAATCCCTAATTATCTAAAAATTTTAAATCCAAATAATGTTTCTGGGGACAAAAGAAGACCATTAGACAAAGCGTTCTTTACTTGAAAGTTTTCCCAGAGATTTCAATTACTCTAATCAATTTGTCACAATTGATCTTTATGGTACAATGAATTATATACATACAACTGAATCCTGATGCCTTTTCTCCTGAAAGAAGGAGGATTTACTGTAGTGGCATCTCTGTGTAAATGAGCTTGATCAGGTCCTACATCAATGTATGTGGGTTTTATATTCTCCTTACTCAAATCTCAGCATTTTCCTACGATGCTCTTTTCTAGGTTATTAGCAGGGGGAAATGAGTCAAGTGAATGACCCAGGGAGTCCAGTAACACAGAGATAACACACTTCTCTGTTGGTGTTGATGATAGTACTTCAGAGATTAAAGGATAATGACTGATAGCTTTAAACCTTCATTCCATTTTTACTCATGTCTTTTTCAGATGCACCCATTTTAAAGAAAATCAGACAATTTCTGGATTAAAGACAAAATTTAACAATGGTGACAGCATTTTCAAATACAGATGCCTAAATTTAAGGAAGTAAATGCATACTGAGGCAGATGAAGTGGCCTTATTTTCAGCAGTGCTGAGCTCTTACTCTTCCCACCAGCTTCAGTGGAAACTGTGACTGAACAGCACATGCAGAAATGAGGGATTCCTTACCTTAATTAGGGTCAAATATCTTTGAAAGGATGCCTAAAATTAGGATCCCTCATACTAAAAATGCTTCATATTGCAAAAATTGGGCTCACAATTTTATAACTTCTCTGTGAAGGAGAAGTTGTTGTCATTGTATCATTGTCTGAATAAAATTGACGATGAAGGGGGTAATGTTTCAAAACAAGCTGATGGACTTCAGTAAACCAGGGCATTTACAACTTTGGATTTTCCTACAGATACCACCAGCGAGGAAACCAGTTTTGGCACAGCCTGTGCACCACTCAGCTCCGTGAACTCTATGCACTGGGCACTATCCATAACGATCTCTATGTAATAGGAGGGCAAATGAAAGTGAAAAATCAGTATCTGGTCACAAACTGTGTGGAGAAGTATTCCATGGAGCAAGGCACCTGGAGAAGCACGGCACCTCTTCCAGTACCATTAGCTTGCCATGTGGTGGTGACGGTGAAGAATAAGCTCTATGTGCTGGGTGGATGGACACCACAGGTTAAGAAATGTGCCAGTTTTGTTTTGTTCGTGTACTAACAAGCAGTGTTGTGTAATTTTATGGTGCTTCTTGCATAGGAAAAGTACATCAGTGATAACAGAAGAATAAATTGCTCACATTCCTCTGATTAAACATCTTTTGTAGGAAAATCAAACAAGGTGAAGAAGAATAATATCCATCTTATGCCATCCTCACTGTAAATACCAACTTCAGAGAGGACAGTTCTTTCATAGAGATGTGCATAGTGAGCAAGAGTTTAAAATACATCTCCTGTGTCAACATGGGTTCCAGCCTTTCCTTTCCTTATTTACCATTCTCTTAATTTTTCTAGGTATCCATAAATAATGGTACTTAAATCATACAGGGGCCCTTAACTGAGCCCTGTCTTCAAAAAGTGTGTACACAGGTAAATTTCAGGGACAGATTTATATACAAAATTTAAAGTTCACCTCAATTTCTCAGGAAACTTTCTTGGGTAACTAAAGTTCATTTATTTGATTTTCATTATGTTACATTTTGAATGAAAAGTCAGAGCATTCTCTGGAAAACGGATTCCTTTAATCAATCCATTTATTTGTTTCAGTTGCATTGCTTGGCCATGTAAAGTTTTAATGGGAATTTTCAGCAGGGCCACAGATACCATATTCAGTAGTACAGGGAATATACAGAACTACGCTACAAAGAAGATGGATGTCAGGAACAGTGCTTGCTCTCTCCAGTTGCTCCCAGTGAAAAAGATCTTTTTTAAGAGTGTAGCGCATTCTTATTTACTGCTCAGTGCAATTTAAATTTAAGCATTCAAGATAAAGCCCCACATTTACTTGACAATGAAGTAGAGCATCTGTAATCCTTATTGCCGACAGCAGTATGTTCAGACTGTCATCACATCTCATTGGTTTGTGTTCTCTTGAAATAAATTACTGTTTAAAGTATTTAAAAGTAAGATGCCTTCAGCAAACAAGATTTCAACTTCTTTGGATATTTTGAATGCAGGAATCCCCAAAGGACACAACAGAAAGATCAGAGAGTATTTCTGGTACTGAAACAACTGAGCAAGGATACCTCGCTATTTAAAGAATTAAAATATGAAAACACTTAATGTAGAAACTGTCTGTAAAAAAACTTGAACTGAAAGATATGTCATATAACAAAGATAGATGTTGAAGTCAGACAACAAGCTTTGTCTTAATAGCTCTCCAGAACAGATTGGAAGGGGGAAAAGTGGCTTAGAAGCACAAGTCAAGAATATTGAGCCAAGAATGTTTTAAAAAAAATACAGGCACCTCGAAAACACCTGAAGGGGATAACTGCCAACCAGTACTATCAGTAACAATACATGGGAGTCTGAGTTTATATATAAATAGGCTTAAGATGAGCAGATTAACAGTAATTGGTTAAAAACCATAGCTTGGTAAGATTAGGGCGTACCTGAACAGATCAGAACAAACTAGCTAAAGCTCTCAAAACAGTGCTTGAAGACTAGCACTGCAGAGTGTTGAATTCTTTTGGTACCATATATCTCCCATACTCACCTGTCAGATGCAATGATTGTATATGTGGGGTTACCACAGCTGCACTGTGAAAGCAAATTAGTTTGTCAAGCCAGGAGTTGTCCCTATGCTCAAGCAGCACTGAATGTTCTGTCAATCCTGAACAAATACTAACGACACAGCATTGACAGAGTGCCGTAAATGCGCGTGTCCATTACAGGACAGAGATAAATACATGTTTCCTTCCCATTCAGGCTTTGCAATTGACACAAGACAAGACAAAGTCAATCCAGGACATAAAATGATAGCTTAGGAGGGCAAGGGCTCCACTCACAGCAGCATTGCTCTGGCTCAGCATTGGTCTAGCCTCACTGATGCCAGCGGAGCTAAAAACCCAAGCGACTCCAGCCTTGGGAACTGGGGGGGTCTTAAAATGGAAAAAGCATTCAGTGAGGCTGAGAGGAAAGCTTCAGATCCTTGAGACAGCCAGAAGGGCTGCTGGATGTTATGTTTTCTGTACGTAAACAAGACGAAGCGTGCTCTGAGGTGAACGTTACCACAAAAATGAGGTAGGATGTGAATTTACAGCGTGTCAAATGGTGGCTGCTCCTAAGTATATGCATACTCTGTGTTGAAAATACAGAGCTTACCCCTCTTTCAGTGAATAAATTAGTGTTTCACACTTACCATGGAGAAAGAGCATGCCCCTCGGCACTTAAAGGGAGTAACCAAGAGGCTATATATTTATTTTCTAGTTTGCTTCCTGCTATCTTGTCCATGACATTCGTGTTGGAAAGGTCTTTTGGAAAAGAAAAATAACATGCAAAGCAAGAACACATATAACACCATCACAAGTAAGCAAAGTAGTTCTCTCCTTCTCACTCTCTCTATGTGAAACCTTTCATCCCGTAATATTTCAGGATCCTTCCCCCACAGCCTACTGCTTACATTCAAGGGTATCATACCCAGAAAACACAATCTGAGTTCCCTGCATCATAAGAGACAGGCAGAGAAAGGGGAAGAAGATTAGAGAGAATAAGAGGAGTAGGAGTGAGTATAAAAAGAGTATTATGGCAGCAAAGATAGAGCGGGGGGGGGTAGGAGCTTATTATGAAAACTATTGAAGGAGAAGTTACAGCAGTTGAACAACATTACTCTGGTTAGACTGACTAAATAAACTGGCAAATGACTTGAGAATAAGTTGTAAATATACACAGGCCTGAGAAAGGCCAGCAAAGTACCTCACTGAGACTCACAGTACGATCTGAGTAACAGTGGGAATAGATTTCAACCTTTAGCAGGAAGAAAAAATGTCAGATAGACTGGTTTTCCCTCTATTATTATTAGGACTTTACAGCAGCCTTGTGAAAGAGGTACATTCTGCTAGAGCCGGGCCCATGAATGTATTGTTATTACCTGAATCCTCAGGTTTATTGCTGCAGAATATAGATGCCCTCTTACTCATTTGCCTTCTACAGAGTACTCCCAGCCACAAGTCATGGGTGCTGTTAGACCCTAGTGAGTATGAATCACTTCGCAGCTATAATTGATGTGTTTATGTTATTTATCTGCTGAGCTGTCTGCTGTGATTAATTGCATGCAGGCATGTGCAGAGGGCTCCAAATGTTGTATTATTATATGGCTGTCATATTTCATACAGATGGATCTGCCTGACGATGAGCCGGATCGATTAAGTAACAGAACGTTTCGGTATGACCCAGGCCAAGACAAATGGACAGAAGGCGCGCCAATGAAGTACTCCAAATACCGCTTCAGCACAGCTGTAGTCAACAGTGAGATTTATGTCTTGGGTAAGAGGAAACAGATTTTTAACAGATAGCACCATGACTTTTTCTTCTTTCCAGCAATTTGCCTCTGTGAAGTGAAATATCTCACCCTTTGCTCTGTACTATAGGACAAAGTATGTTGGACTGAATGGATAGTATTTGTCTAGAGCTACTTTTTCCCCATATAATTTCTTCCTTCCTTAATCCATGAAGATTAAATTAAGTGAATGTTTAGTGCTCTGCATTAACGAAACAAAGATACTTTACTTTTTAAACTACTTTTCTTTGGAGTACCAGTGTGTGCTATAAATAATAATGAAATTTAAAAGGTGTGTAGACAAGCCTTGTTAGCACCATTCCACAGGTGAGCAGTGAAAAGCTAAGGAACATACCCAGCACCATGAAGGCATAGCACAGGGGAAAAGAGAATTTGGATTTACCAGTCAAAACAAACATTATTTGTGGATTCTAACAAAATTCAATTAATCAGTCTCTTCCACCCACCTCAACGCAGTGCATTTTTGGAAAATCCAAATCATTCATTTGTCATTTTTTTGATGGAATATTTTAATTTTTTTTGTTTCAAAACAGTATTTTGAGCAAAAGTTCTAAGACTTGTGTGAAAGAGTTCAGTAATCTCCTACCCCAAAATCTTTTGTCCTAAAATGATCCCCATCCATATCCCCAGTTCTGCAGTTCATCCATAACATGATGCTTTTCCCAAAGACCATCCTTCATGGCCCTGTCCCAACCTCTATCCAAGCCAACAGAAGGAACATCACCTGTTTCTGAACACTAGCAAACACCTCAGAAGCTGGCAAGCAAGAGATTTTTCTGAAGAGAAAAAGATGATGTAAGGCAGGGAAAGGCAGGTGGAGAAGAAAGGCATTGCAGACATTGGGAATGATATGGGGGAAAAGTTGAAAGGGACGTCTTGGAAGGGGAATAGGAGTCAGAAGGGTGTCTATGTGACAGAGAGAAAGATTATAGATAGGTGTATGACTGGAAAGTTCTTGAAGAAGTGGGAAAAAAGTTCATACAGTCAGTTAATCCATAGGTGGCCTGTGAGTTATTCATACCCTTCCACGCTCCCGTGGTCCCAAGGGCAGCATCAGCCATGCAGAAAGTAGCAGTCACGTCAGTACCTCAGGACCTTTCAATCCCTTCTGCTTCAACCTACTCCTGCTTACAAGCTTATCCAAGTGAACACAATAAATACCATCTTATCAACTTAATATACGTCCTCTAGAAGGGGCGTTGTGCTTTTGTCTGGGTTGTTACACACCATGGATAAAGGAGAGTTTGTTCCTGGCATGTAATACAGAAAGCGTTTTGCAGGGGGTGTACCTAAGAAAGGTGTGTTTGAAGTAGGAGAGGAAAATGGCTTTAACATTGCATTTGTCTTCTTTTAGAGAAACTTCTTTCTCTTAAGTGGTTTGAGACAAGCCCATAATCACAACTAGGAGAAAGGGTGAAAGAAGCCCATAGGGAAAAGAGAGTTTTGCAAACAGAAAATCATTTCATTATTGTCAAGTTTAGTGATAGAGAATGTCAGTATGCTGTTAAAATAACGAGAGTGTTGGCTGCCCAAGTTCAAAGACGCTTTGAAAATGTGGAAACTCCATCCTTTGTAAAAGGTTAAATATATATAATTATTTATACTGACCCTGATGCTGTAATGGGGCAGCAGAAGCAGCCGTAATAGTTGGGAAGAGAAAGGCTGTATTCATGCGTTTCAGTAAAAAGTGCTCTGAGATCAAGACCACGAATGCTGTGATGACACAAGAGAGTCAGGGATTAAAAAAAAGGAGCCACCTTGGGATGCATGTGATAAAATAAATTGACAGTCTTCTTCACAGCAAGCCTGACACCGAGACAAGGAAAAGGAGTGGCTAATAAGGAAAACTGCGTCCATTTTCTTCCCTCAAAATCTTACAAAGCAAGAAGCTTATCTGAGTGATTACAGTAATGAAATGTACAGATTGAACACAAAGCACAGTGTTAAATCTGAACAGTGCCTGTTTAAATGGCATTGAGGAAATGTCATGGTCTCACAGACCTTCACAAGCATTTTGCTAACGTAAAAAAATAAAAAGCATCATTTTATTAGGTATAGCTGCCAGTGCTGCAGTATTCAGGGAGCTGAACATTAACTTGAATTCTTTCTTACATGTTAGCCAGTACTACTAATTTTTTTCATGAGAAAATCTTTGCTAACAATCAGATTGGAGCATGTGCTGGAACAGGTTCTTGTTCTGTCTCCATCACTTTGTTGGTTCACACACCTTCCCATGAGCAGTCCTTATTCAAGCAGTCCTAAGGGAACCAATGCACTTAATCCTGAGATTAACAATTTGCTGCACTGGACCCTTCACTCTTGCCACTAAACGTAACCAAATATATGCAAAGACAGTGTTTGTTCTCAGTTTTGACAGTGTAAATCTGGGGTAATTTCACTGTAATGAATAAACTTGCTTGTGATTTATACCAACGGTAACTAAGCTCAGACACTGCTCCAGAGAGCAGATTTTTGGGAAAGACTGCAATTTTTACCATTGTGTTTCTGAGCCTGCCTCTGTTCTGATGCTCTGTCTGCTCAAGGTGTAACTGCGGCAAGTGTAGACAGGAATGAGTTACCATCAGGTAGCATGAATACCTATTGCAGGAAAGACATTTTAACCTAGGTCTGGGGTGTTTTCACAAACTCCTGATTACCTATTTTCACAAATCCTGCAAGGACTTTACCATCCATAAATCTGTAAAATTTGGTTGAAACTGGCCAACTGGCCAAAAGCTATGAGAGGCAGACAAAATAATGTAAATGCAGATACAGAACACACATGCAGTGAGGGTAATTGCATAAGTCTCGTTTCCTTAGGAAATCAAATAATATTAGAACTAATTTTTTAATTGAAAGACAAACCTGACACTGAGCCAAAAATTATTTGTCAACAAATTCTACCTTTGAATATGCTGGTTTAAATCTGCCTTTAACAGTATGGGTGGAAATGAAGATTTATCTGTTAAAATTGAGAAGAAAATGTGGTTGGTAAATGTTAACCATCACGGTCTGAAAACTCTGTGGAAGAGAATAAAGCATTTTCCAAGACCTCTCAAAATGATGAAGCAATTTCCAAACAAATTCTGTTTGGAAACAGTGATACAGTCACTGATATTGGCATCTTACCCTGCTGATATCACACATGGCCTCATCTCCAGCTGTAAACTCACACTCGCCAACTGTAATTAAAACCTCACACAGAAAAGCTACATTCCACGGTTTATTCATGGTGACAAGTTCTTGTTACCTTGTGAGTTCTCAGGCTGTTGGGCTGCGAGGTGGGTACAGTTTTCCTTTGGAAACAATTGCGATGGTAACCCCGGCCGGGTGAACGGGCAATTCATGGCATTGAAAGGAAGACAGTGAAAGCGTTCTTAATCTGGCTGATGTAGTACTTGATCATGCAGATGAAATTCAGGAGAGAATGGGAATGGAAGGAACAGAGGTTGATGCTGACAGACCAAAGAATAGCAACTGTCACGAGGATGGCAAAACCATTGCAGGCTGTTCAAAGCTGTGGATCCCTCGCACATCACCCTGCTTCACAAGGAATGTGGGGCACTGTGGGAATCTAGAAAGATTCTGTCAGGGGCAATTTGTGCAAAAAGACACATTCTGAAGAGTATCACAGCTTGTAGGTTGTCCTCACGTTGTGACCTCAGAGACGTCTATGCTCAGGTGCAATGACTAAGCTTTTGTGCTACAGATGAGAGAGACTTCTCCAGAGTCTCTACCGTTGCCGTTTATACCCCTTCTCACTCCAAATGGGGGATCCCCGCAGTGAACTCTGTGTGCACAGAGCTTGAACATCTAACAGGCTCCCACAGACCCCCAGTCACGGGACACTCAGGGAAGGGGCAATTCAGAAGCATGCTTGATGTCAATGCTTGGATTCCCGCAAGCATCATCTGCTTGTCATATCATATCTGTTCCTTACGCGGTGCACTGTCTCCATGAGCTTCCTGCAGTCTGCACCCATCTAAGAAGATCCACTGGGGGCTGCTGGGGGCAGAGGAAGGAGGAGGGAGGCAAGGTGGAAGCAGGTAAATGGAAGATATTTCCTGTATGCCATGAGGACCAAGCCCCACTTCCCAGAAATAAAAACAGGAAATAAAGAAATATATAGCTCTAGCTGGATACATAGTGTTGCAGAGAGATGAGACTTCTTTCAAGAAACTCTTGAAAACAAAATCCTTAAATGAAATGTTTGTCAGCTCTTTCAGGCAGGATCTCTGTCTTCCTGTACATTTGATACAGGTGTCAGCACATTCAGGATTAGGTGGGATTCTAGAGCATAAGTGAAAACTCACTGCACTAAAAGTCGATCCTCTCTAATGTCTCTGATGTGTGAATCCAATTTCCAACATAAATATGAAGCAAAAAGCATAGGTCGAGCACTAGGTTTGAATAAGATGCAGTAGCAGACTCCTTGACACACAAATCTAATTTTTGCTCTCATACATGCAGGTGTAAATCTGTAGTAAGTAGTCTGCTGATCTCAGTTTTGTTGTGTCAGACTCATTTTGTTCTAACCCAGTTCAGAATCTGACACTTAGCCTTTGAAGTGTTGATTTCTGAAAAGTCCTATTGGCACAGAACAGAGAGTACATAGTCACTGTCCAAAAACTCTTCCCAGCCTAATTGCCAGCTCCAGCGTGTAAAACCCTAATGACTTAAATGGAATTATTCTAGAGTCACACTGATGGAAGCAAAATGAGAAATAGATTAGAGTTTTTGGTCTGAGTAATAGCATTGTTCAGGAACCTGTACCATGTGTCTTAATCAGCAATCCTGCCATATAATTGTCTGTTTGTTGTATAATGTTCCTAGAGAGCCTTATGCTATTTATACAGTGTACATAATCCTCATAAGTAAATGAACAGCATTTCCTAAGGCTCAAAATCCTTTCTCCTATTCATCGCATTTGACTGGTCTTAGCTCTTTCTCTCCATATTTTCCCAGGAACATAACTATATTCGTTGGAAAGCCCAAGAAAGAGTAGTATTGTGTTCTTAATGACAGAGGCAATTGAGACACTTTTGGAAGAAAACCAGATGGGAGGGCTCTATTTAAGGTCATGCATTTTAATCTCTTGCTTAAAAAAATGTCCTTTCCAGCTAGGTCTCTGAAAACTCATTACAGCCAACGGACAAATTAGGAAAATTTATCCAAATGAATCCATTCGAATGCCATATTCATTAGCTTATGTTAAAACACAATCAGTAGAACTACTGTCTCTGAAATACAGGTCACTGGTAAAAAATGTTCTATCACCATGACAGCTTTAATCATGTGTTGCTTTTATGTTATATAATTCCTGCTTTATAAATAAGAACATATAGAAGGACTTAAATGAGAAATCCTATTAGGGAAGATTTAGGAATCGAAGAATTTTTGTTTATCCTCCTCAGCCTGGCATCCTACCTCTTACAGCTTGTTTTTTTCCCCTGAGTTCCTGCTGAGAGCTTCTTTTAAAAGTTTTAAGCAGTTAAATGAGGTTCAATTAAATACTGAATGTCTCAATCATAAAATACTTATTTGAATATGTACTTTAGGGTCTCTCTAGAAAGCAAAGCTTGTGTAGGAGGGGCTTGAAGGAGACATTTTAGCTTTCATGCTTGAGTATTAACTGTGCATTTGAATAACACCTTCTCCTAAAATAAACATGTCTATTTATAAATATGCTTTGGACTTCTGACAAGTAGCAGATTATGGGCCTGATTCTGTTCTGTTATACCTGTGCAACAGCCTCCGGAGTGCCTGTGTGCAGGGAAGAAGAAGAAATGCAAAAATCTGGCCTGATAGATGGGATCAGAAATGCTCCCTACTCACTTAAGGAATATGAAGGGAAATGACAACAAGGCATTACAGGGGAAAAGGAGGAGCGGGAACCAAAGTGTTGACCATGTTTAGGAAGACAATCACCTGTTTTTTCAGCCCTGCTTCTAATCAATCTTTTGCCCTCGCGTCTGCATTACCTCATCTGCTGTGCTCTGCGTTAGTAAAGAATGACAATGCTTCTCAGTTTCATCTTTGGAAGTGCCTGCCAGGGCTAGCTTTATTGCTCCCCTATTTCTCTGAGAAACCAGCTATGCAGCCCTGCTTTGCAGAGACTGAGAGAGCAATGTAAGTGCCGAGACTCTCAGCTTGAGTGCCGTTAAAGAGTAATGAAGGGAAATGTTACATAAGAGATTAGCGCTATTAAATCCATTGTGCATTCAGAGATCAATTTAATAGTGAATTATTTTACAGGAGGCAAAGCTTAGATTTCACTCGCTTGTTGGAGAATTACTCCTTTTTTTCACCCATTTGCCAGGTTCCTTTGATAAAAATTCAAAGCAGCACTCGTAAGAATACATGTTGTTCAGTACTGTGATCTGAGGACTTAATGACATGATAAAGAATTGCAGTGTCAGTGCCCTGAGGGCACTAACAGGTCTTGATCATCCTGACCAGCATCACCTGGGGCCTCCACCCACACGCTCTGCCCATAGGTCCAGAAGCATCATTTAAACACAGGCCTGAGGGCACCAGCCCCTTCTTGTTACCTTGCCTTTGCCTGACAACTGCTGGTAGGACCCACTGCAATTGCCTGCCCCTGGTTCTGTGGAGCTGTGCCTTGACGGTGAGCTCATTACCTGGGTCATCTTCCCTCTGGGAGCAGCTCTGCTCTTGTTGCTCCTTGATGTACTGCCCTGGCTGAGGTACTGTAGGTCATGTCTAATTTCAGCTGTCTGTTAGTGGGGGAACCAAGTTAAATGGTATGAAGTCTGATATTCAGATGTCACCACCACCCCCCTGCCCCTCTCAGTGGAGTACATAAACTGGTTTTGGTGCTATCTAGACCACCAACCACTTTGTAGGTGTCATTTTGGTCAGCCATCCTGTCTGCACAATGAGCAGTCTAGACTTGAATCTGGGGGGAAAAAATTGTCCATGTTGGAGTCAGCTGCCTGGCAGATTTAGCTGCATGAGAGTTCAGCGTGGATGAGACTTGGGAGTGCAATTGCTCTGCACCAGTGCCTGCCTTTACAAGTACTGGTGATGTGGGTGAAGTCACTGGATATGTGTAGGTGGGAATGCTCCCTCTCTCTTGAAACTCAACTGTGTGTCAGTCTCACTCCTATAGATCTATCTAGGGCACCTATTTCCTTTGCACCTGCTGAACTAATTATGACCAGTGACTCTTTACCACTTCGCTGCTGTTACACATTCCTCCTCAAGTGCTGGAAGGGTGTTCTGTTATTAGAACTGATGTGATTCAAATTGCATTCAGTCTTCTCAGATGAGCGTGGAGTAAGGGGGAGGCAGTTGACCTCAGCCAAAGCAATGCGTTTTGCCTTCAGCCAGCTACGAGCAGCATGTGGGTATAGCAAGGCACAGAACTGTACCTCATTGAAAATCTGAACATGTGCTAATCGCATCACCTACCCTGCTCTGCCTTCTTGCATCAAAGGCTTGTCTTCTCTATCCTGATTTCTTAATAAGGATCATGTATTTTATTTATATATTTATTTTACTAATGGAGCTTCATGTTAAATTTAAAGTCCATTAGAACCACTGCTTACAGAGTGCCCTTGAAAGTATGTTTGATTGCAGAATCATCCAAGCGTGATATGGAAAGCTCTCAAGCATTAATGGTTTGGGAACACAAAGGTGGCTTCACTGGCTTTTTTAGCCCTTCAGTGGCATCTGAAATATCTCCTAGGGAAAGCGCATAATGTAAAAAGCCTAATGTGTTGAAAGGCTGTATTTGTAAGGGAGTGGGGGGGGGAAGACTGAGTTCTAGGATTAAATCCTCTTGTGTGATGAATGTGAAAATGACAGGAATGTTCAAAACTCCCAGTGAGAAATCCATCTCCCCCTGCACAAAGGACATATAAGTGGGCTTTATGAAGAGAACTAAGCCAGGTGGTGTTGAATTCACCAGTTCTGTTTGTGATGGGATAGGTGAATGTGGCTTAATGAAGGACCCTCCCCAGCATCCATTCCAGACTGTGGGCATGGACATAGCAATTGCTGCCCTTTGCACGCCTTTTGGGACTCCCAGGAGGCTGTGACCACTGCATGTGTGTTTTAATGACCCCATCTGTAGTTCTGGGTGGTTTAAGGTACAATCACAAGTATAGATTCATGCGCTGCTGGTGGGTCACTTGGCACAAGAGTCTTCCCCAAATGACCTAAACCCCTCTTCCCTCTTTACTGCATTCTGCCGTAGCCTCTTAAAGGTTACCCCCATTTTATGTAGAGGCTCCTGTAGGAGCAGAGCATGAACTCAGTTGCTCAGCTGCTTTACCCAGAGAACATGAAATAAAGACAGTCTTCATGGTCTTAACTGTAATTCCATATGTCTCCACTTGCACTTCTAATGGTTTCATAAATCTGAATGAAGAAAGCAGTGGGACAGGATGATCTGGAGTCATGAATGACGGAGCACAAAGCAGCCTGAATTGTGTGACACAGCAAGTTTCTTTTCTTCTGCCAGTTTGAAGTCTTGTGTGGTATATACATTGTAGATGATGGATGGCCTGGTTAATGTGAGATGCTCCACTCTGTTGCAGATGCAAATTGATTTAAATTTGAGAATTTTTTTATTTGCTGATTTGTATATTCAGTTCTTTGGGAAGAGGCCTGAGATATCAGCCTCCATAGAGGAAAAAAACCTATTGTCTCACAGGAGTGTTTCTCAACTACTGGGAACACAGCAAAGCAGTGCTGGTAGAGTCGAATATCCTCAGATTCCTTTGTTAGCAATATTTCAGTGTTAGCATTGCTTTAGAAGAGGAGATTGAAAATCTTGATTTCTTGTTTTTCAGAATACTGTTTTTCTAAGCTTGAAAATTAAACGTTACTCCCCTCTGATTTTTTCCTTCTTACTTTCTATTTGCCCTTGTTGTAAATTGAACATGAAATTGGATTTATCTGAAATGGCTGTGGAAGGCGTAAATAAAATGGAGATATTTTGTACCTTCAGGACTGTCTCTGATAATCATGGGATTAAAGGAGGTTAAATTTAAGTTGCTTAAACTGTCCAATGAAGGTTTCATAAATGCTTGAAAATATGTGGTAGGTCTTAAACTTTTGAAAAGATACTCCAATAGGTCATGAAAAATTAGTTTTCTAATAACTATACAGGAAAAATGTTTGGTGGTGGATCCCCTGGATTGGCAGCTGAATCTCTTCATTAACTGATAATGGTTGTGATTTTTTGCAAAAAGTCACTGACCGTGCTGTATCAGTTTTGTACCTGATTATTTCTGTTCTTTCTGAAGTTACTATGCGCCACAGTTATTGAATTTCGAAAATGACAATAAAAATGCATTCAGAAATAAATTGCAATTATGCTTCTAGAAGAGTTGTGGGACATTTTGTCCACTGCCCCACCTTAAAATATTGAGTCCAGCAGCAAAGCTATTATTGTTTGACTCTGACATGCCACATGCATTCCCTAACTGGTACCATTCGTTCCTCTGATTGAACAAGATGCTCTTTCGTTCTTCATGTGAAGACTTTTCTTATGGGTGAGTACATATTCTTCAGTGGTATACAGTAACACCTGGGCTAATTTTAAAAAAAGCTAGATAACCAGCAGCAGTCTGTCTTTGGCACCACAAAACTGTGTTTTGAACAGATCAAATCAGTCTGTGGGGAGCTTTAATATTGTTGGTTCCAAGTTAAAACTGCCTTGAGTATCTCTTTCTATGTTACATTGCACTCTGTAGGCTGTGAATACCCTGGTAGCAGATTGTCTTGCATGCTGTATTCTGTGGTTCTACCAAAGGATGCAGTAGAGTCAGAAAGGCTACATGATAAGCAATCAGTTAAATAGCCTTATCAGTTAAAAAATTTGATGACGCCTTAAAAATTTTCTTGATAAATTTAGGGGAATAATGTCCTGTCCCTAGAGTGGCACCTCTCTTATAAGGAGTAGTGGAGAATACTGCGTAGAAAAGGATAATGCTCCTTGCATAAAGAACAATACAATAAGTAAATGCTTGAATTCTGAAATTTATTCTTGCTTCTAAATAGTCTTAAGGAATAGCTCAGTGAGACTCCATTGTGAGAAAAGCTCAGCATGGTGATGCATACAACTGCCTTTTTGGCATGGAAATTATTAGCAAAATTCTGTGACTCCCTACCTCAGCTCTCTTAGGTGAATCAAGCCTCAGAGGAGGAGGCCATCAGAGCAAATGCTGCTTAGTTGGGGGTGTTAAGCTAGTAATGAAGGCATTTGGATGCTAGCCTTGTTTAAGCACACACTGAGAGGAACCTAATGCAAACTGCTAGGACCTTGCTGGTAGGCAAGTAAAGATTTGCTGTGCATGGAAAAGGAGCTGAAAACCAAATGCAGTGAAGGTTTTCAAATTCAAATATTGAACTGAATCAAATGCTGCTAAGTTCAGCTGGAGGAAAACTTCCTGCTGATGATAATGGACACTGAATTTGGTTCTAATTTTGCTGCTCTGATGCAGGGATAACTGGTCTTACCTTTACCTGCCTCTAAAATACAGATCAGGAATACAGTGGTAGCACATTTGGATCATTGTGGTCCCCATTTACATGTAGTTGCCTCTTCCAAATACTTTTGGAATATGCACAAAGTGTTGAAAAAATAGCACAGTCCATATTAAGAGGTAGGTGGAAAACCATATGCAAGTAAAACTTTGAGCACTGGGGACTCATTTCTCTGACAGACCAGCTTAACAGCACTAGGGGCAATATATTTTAAAAGCAGTCGCACCAGCCTTGCACAGGTTATACTTGCAGTCCTTTCCGTTTGCATAAGCAAGGGCATAATTACATGCCATACAATGCATTTTGGATTTGTACAATTGAGCAGTCCTACACATGTATCAGGAAAGCTAGCCTTCATGTGGAAATTGCTTGCATATTGCAGTCATTTTATATTTAAAAGTGGTCACATACACACACGTGCACAAAAGAACTGCTTCAGCGTGCCATCAGTGCTCATTACAGGGTATTGTGTCCATTGGCACAGATGGAAAACCTGTGAGGGTATGTCAGCATATTAATTCTCGAGAACCAAAGGCTGTGAATTCAAAATCTGGATCTGATCACTAGAAAGGATTTGGAAAGGCAGTGTTTATGCTGTGATTTGAGTGTACAGTGTTTCCAGTGTGCACTGAGATCTCGGGTATGTCTGCAGCCTGTTGCAGTATATCCCAGCAAATGAAACTGAGATCTGTTTCAATCCTGCACACTGACTTCAGGCATCCTGATTAACCCTTCAATGGTAGGACTTGTCACAAATAACTCAGTTGGTACTCCTGCATATTGCATGGGTTTATTTCTGGAAGTCGATTTCCCTTAAGAAATGGGTGTAATCTTTTTCTTTTATTGAAGACAACTAACCAACAAATCCAAATGATTGTTGGTTAACGCGTGTGAGGGTCAAATCCACTAACAGTAATTGGAAAATAGTTTTTGATCCATTGCAACTTAATGATAAAGCAATTTGTCCAGCACACAGAACAAGTAATTATGACAGTTTCTACTATATAGGCAGAAAACAAGACAAAATACCTTTGCATTTTGAGGACATGCTGCTTGTCCTTCTGTTGATACAAGACTTCAGAAAGGATCTTGCTTCGATGTCTGAAGATAATGTGCAGTGGCTTCTGCTTTGAGCTTACTTTCTAACAAACTTCTGGAGCTGCAAAAGGGAGGAGAAAGGGAGGGAGATGAGGACATGTACACAAAAAATCGTGCAGCCAGCAATGTATTTTTCAGCAGAACCTGGGACTGCTGTATTTGACCCATGTATCTTTTGCAGGAGGAATTGGGTGCCTTGGTCGTGACAGAGGACAGACACGGAAATGTCTTGATGCAGTAGAGATTTATAACCCTGACGGAGACTTTTGGAGGGATGGACCTCCTATGCCTTCTCCCCTCCTCTCCTTACGAACAAACTCTACCAGCGCAGGCTCCGTGGAAGGGAAGCTCTACCTCTGTGGAGGATTTCGCGGAGCAGGTACTAAAATGAGTCTGACATTCCCTACATAGTTGAAATCAGTTGCACTGTACGCAGTCTGACCTGATGACTGACCAACCCTATCAGGTGACACTGGCATGCCCTGGAACCACAGATCTAATTCAGCCCTTTGGACTGCTGGCTCCTAATGTCAATATGAATTGTGTTCTCTTTGCCCTTTGCTTTTTTCCTTAACAAAACATGAAGAATTAAGGATGTTTCCGATCTGCACTAAACCTGTCCAAATCTACAACCTCAGTAGTATTCTTTTGGATTTACATACAGAGCTACTGAGATCAGGAGCATAGTGTGTTATGGCCATGAAAGAACTTGGGCATATTTGTTGAAGATTAAGGCACTATCCATCTGTCTGTAGCAAAGCTATCTGGCTCTGCCTATTTACTTACGTGCTTTTCATAATCAGTGTTGAAAAGGCTTGTGTATTTAATGAGTACTCTGGCCAGGGAACTGAGATACAAAGAGACTAAAATTCCAGATCTGGTGATTTTAAACAATCCTAGCCCCATGGTCACCATTCTTCTTTTAAGTCTTCTTCCTTCCAACTGTGCTTAGCTCTATCTAAATCTCCAGTACTGCTAACCATTTTTTTTTATTATAAATGCAAAGAATCTCAAAACATGCACGCTTACACTCTTCTGCTATATACAGCTGCTACCCCATTTGCTTTCTAGGAGAAAGCATTAATATAGATGCATTATCCACTGCTAATAAATGTCATGTCAGGCTCACTATTGCCCAGGAACGGCCATGTGGAATCACTTGGTGATGTGTCCTTCACATTACACTGACTCCAGTTGCGTCGACTTTTGCTTGTATAACCAACTCTAAACTTAAAGCTGCTGTTGTTTTAGAATGACGATTTTCATCAGCTAGTTCACTGTTCGCCTTCCCCGTCCTTCATTTGCTACTGTTTGAGGAAGCTGCTTCCTGAAAACGATTGTACGGCAGCTCTCTGACAGGCATGTTCTCTTGTCATTGCTGATCAGAGTTCTGTGACCTCAGAGCAGTATGTTTATGATACATCACTGTGTTTCCATAGCAAACATTGTGCCATCATATTTGTTCTTTTTCTTAGCAGTATTATGAAAAAGCCTAAAGTTAGTGGGTACAAATCTCCAAAGGCTGATCATTTCACTGGCAAATGAAGCAATTTCATTCAAGATGACTAACAGATTTTCTGAATAAGGTAGGTTCAGAGCCATAAAAACACTCTCTGTACAATACCACCATGTTCTGTCACTGAGTCATGTATAAAGAGTGGTAGTACTGGGAGAGGTTGAAAGTCCCCCCATGGATTTCAAGATGGCCATCGTTTGTATGTTTGTATAATGCCAGCTCAATGGGTTCCTGATTCCTGACTGTACTATTGCAATTTGTATAATTTTGTATAGAACTCCCCTGCACTAAAAGTGCTATTTGGATTGGAGCACAAGAAGTCTAAGTTAGCAAATGCCAGTTTTGCAGTTATCTGTGAAACCTGAATTCTGACCCGCTACGTGTGCATTTTGTATACCAGTGAAGAAATAGCATGTGATTGTGTTGTTAGACGTTGTTATGATGTCTATAACAAGGGAGCCAAAATAAGATTCTCACTGTCAACTGTAAATCAGATGTATCCACGTTTGAGGAGTTGAGAGGAAGCTGTGCCTTAAAGACAAGTTATTAAAGGAAAAGGGCCTTCTAAATCTTCATAACAATAACAACTTCTAGCTACCGTCATCAAGAAAAAGATGAGTGGAGTATGTACACTGAACCTGAAGAGGTTATCTAGCTGGCCTCTCTCCCTGGACCCGTCTTCTCCATATGCTGGAAAGTGCTCTTGTCTGATCTGCTCTTTGGGGTGAAGGGTGGAGTGAGAGAGGGTTATTACTGTCATATGGGAACTTGGAGAGGGCAGCTTGACTCTGCTTTTTCACAGTCACAGCTGCTCAGCAGCTTCAAGATATTCACAGAACAGTATGTGCTGCTGCTGCTTTAGTAGCAGATAGGGTTATTTTAGAATGTGCTTGTTTGGTTTTAGTCTTTTGGGTTTCTTGGCATGTCACTTTGGTTTTTGTGAGGGATGCAACCAAGAGAGGATATTCCAATTTTACAAAACATTGTAATTTAGTTTCAACCAAGTGGAGATTTTGGAACAAGCTGAAGGCACAGCTGTAGTCTCTGGGTTTTCCGCCTGCTGAACACTAAAGGGCTGCTGTGAACATTCAAGAATGAGTGCTTCTCAACAAAAAGAAAATAAGCCAAAATCACTGCTGCAATGGAAAGTCAGCCAATGTATATAAGGGGCTGCAACCAACTGCCTGTATACTATAGATCTGTCCCCAACTCCCCAGCCTCAACCTGCCTTTGCATTTGCTTAAACCCACTCTTGATCCAGCAGTGTGAAAGCTGACCTACTAAGGACGCTGTTGCATCTTAATTTTACTCGTATGTGCCATGCTCTGTATGCCTTTCTGTATGAGTATTGACCTAAATGGATAATTAGAGACCAGAGATGCTGTACACAAACACAAAGCTGAAAAGCAGCTGTCAACTGCTCAAAGGGCCTTAAATTTGGATAAAAAGAGGAGTACTGCTCAGCTACCATGTATTCTGAGTCCCATGTGACACTTGAAGTTTTGTGATGGCAGGATTCCTGTCCCATATATATTGCCTCTCACAAATCTTTGTCTGCTTGAAGGAGGGCAAGTGGTGCAGCCCTAACAGCATCCCCAGGAGCAGAAGAGGAGAAATTGTAGCTACTTAGAGTCTCCAGAGGGAATTCAGCTTGGCCAGCTGAGAATAGCAATGCAGAGCGCAGTCTTTCTAAGGGACAAGTGAACTCCAAAGTGTGTCCAAGCTTCATCAAGAGAAAGCTTCCTCTGAACTGCAAGGAATGCTGCTCAATGTTGAGCTGTGTTGGTAAACACAGCCTGTAAGACTTCCCCTGCTGAGGCTTCCTCAGGTTAGAAGCTTGCTCGAAGCCTGGCCATGCAAGGGGAAAGGGGATTAATTCAGCTGATGTTTAGACACTTATCTGGAGTGCCTATGCTAAGACCTTAAGAGACCTCAGGCTCCCTGCAGCATATGGAGAAGCACAGACACTTCCAGAGGGAGATTCAGGTCCTTGGTGCTTTACATCTGCTCTGAAAGACCAGAAGGCAATTCGGAACCCTGAGGACCTCTCTTGTCTCTTAATGCTCTGTGTTTTGATCAGAATATGAGGGATTCTAACCTGGCTTACCTAAGGCAAACACATCAGGAGCTTCGTGTCTGTGATTAGATGGTACAAACCACTCTGAGACCTCTGTGCTGTATCACTAGCTGGCAAATGTTGTATATTCTTACAATCATGGTAAATACCCCCCAAAAATCACTTATTGTTTTGAATTTTTCTCCTTAGCAAGGCTTGCAAAACTTCATCTGTTAGCCAGTAGTTTATACAAATGAGCTCATTTTCTACTAAAACTATTATGGTAAATAGGAACTGTTAATCTGCTTGTCTCTGACACTCAGCTCCAGCTCATGTAGTCTAGTGTAATGAATGTTGCCTGTCATTTGTCAGCAATGTTATAGCATTCATCAAGATATTCAGCAATGTTTAAAATGGTTGGTTTTGTCCACTAGCTTATAGTTCTGCAAAGAGTGAAAACATTAGCTGTAGCATGAATACTCAGAAGGACTCAATGTGCAGTAGCCAGCTAGCTTCCTACTAATTGTTAAAATACGTTGTTGCATTTACTGATCAAAATATGGATTTTAAACCAGCCTTTGCAGCCTGACTGTACGATGTTCTTGTTGACATGTTTTATTTCCTTTGCCTTTACATAGAACTAAAACCTGCCACCTGCGCAGGCTGACAGCTATTAATGTTAGCCTGTGCACGGCAGAAGCAGCCTCATTAGCGTGCCTCGCCGAAGGAGGTGGTAAGCAGCTCTTCAGGTATGCAGCATTACACGCTTATCAAATGCCTGCCAGATTGGGTTCCCTTCCTTTTTGACTGCTCCTGAGTATTATAATTTTTTTTTTTCTGGTGAAAATAATGAAGGGAAGGGTGTGTGCCTGTTTGCTGGGACTGTGTCATCTGCTGTCAGCTTGCGGAGGCACACGTTTGTTGACTTTGCATTGTTGCTGCACAAATACAGATCCTCGTAGCCTGTTTCTGGGGGCTGGGGGCTGTAGCTTTAGTTTCAGATTGTGGAAGTTGGTCCAACTGCCTGTCTCACAGATTTGAATTAATAAATTCAAATCCAGAGTTGATTTTTTTTTTTATTTGATGCCTCCTGGCTTGTGTCAGAAATGGTGTGGCCAGCAGGAGTGGGGAAGTGATCTAGTCAGCACTGGTGAGGCCGCACCTCGAGTCCTGTGTTCAGTTTTGGGCCCCTCACTGCAGGAAAGACATGGAGGTGCTGGAGCGTGTCCAGAGAAGGGCAACCAGGTTGGTGAGGGGCCTGGAGCACAAGTCTTGTGAGGAGCGGCTGAGGGAGCTGGGGCTGTTTAGTCTGGAGAAGAGGAGGCTGAGGGGGGAGACCTTATCGCTCTATACAGCTACCTGAAAGGGGGGCTGTAGTGAGGGGGGTCCTGGTCTCTTCTGTCAAGTAACTAGAGATAAGATGACAGGGAATGGCCTCAAGTTGTGCCAGGGAAGGTTTAGACTTGATGTTAGGAAAAATTTCTTCAGTGAAAGGATTGTCAGGCATTGGAACAGGCTGCCCAGGGAAGTGGTTGAGTCACTGCCCCAAGAGGTATTTGAAAGATGTGTAGGTGCAGCACTTAGGGACACTGTTTAGTGGTGGACTTGGCAGTGTTAGGTTAAGGGTTGGATGTAAAGGTCTTTTCCAACGCAAGTGATTCTATGATTTAAATCAGAATGCCTTCTTTACTATACACCCATGTGACATCAGCTGATGTGCAAAGTAAAGGGACAACCACCTCAATGCAAATAATAAAATGTTTAACAGGTCTGCTATTAGCAGCACATATCACTTAAAAGGTCTTATGATTTCATCAGCTAATGGCACTTGATGTGGAACTGTCTTTCTCTGAACTGGCAATTTTGCCATCTCCCTCCAATGTAGTTTATAGCAGAGAAGATAAATGTACTGCTTCCCTACTATATATGTTGAAAAATTCTGTAATGTATTTAGCATCATGTGTGGGACCAGAGCTGCTCAACCCAGTTGTTATTTGCTTACTGATATCAAGTAGAAATTAATTTTTCACTTAAGTGGTGTTACAGCCAGAGGAAGGGAAAAGGGAAGAAATACCTATGAACTTGGCATGCAAGATTCTCAATTTTGTGTTTGCAACTGTTAGCCAAGATAGGTGATAGTGACACTGAGTCCTATGAGCTGTGTAATTCTGATTCTACAAAAAAAAGATATATACTTACCCTAGATTAATTTTCTGGTCTCTTCTTCCTCATTTACATAAATTGCAATCCATACCTTGGAATAGGAGCAGCGCTGCTTGCGGCAGTGCAGAACTGTGTAGTAATTACTGTATTCCAGCTGAGCTAATGAGTTTGTATCTCCATGCCATCCTCTCCTGACAGTGGACTAGCTTAATAGGTATTTATTTTGACTAATCTCCCATAAAGGCTGTTCCCCCTAGTCTCCTCCATTATGTGATTTAGATGGAGAATCATTCTAGTGCTTGTTTTTTATTATAGTGGTTATGGAACATTACTGGAATCAAATTAAATTTAGACATATTAAGGAGCCTGGCACAGTAAATACTGCACTTGTGAAGTTTGGGGGTTGAGAGATTGGAACAAAACCTGTTTCTCCAGCACCTTCCCATGTTCCCAGCTAAATAAAGCAGAGGGGCAAACCCCGGGCTGCCTATCTGCAGCACTGTTTGTTTCCCTCTGTTAGAATTTACTGGGCAGCAATGAATAATTAAAGTTCTCCTGCCCACAGTTGTTATCATTTGAATAAATATTCCCACCAACAGAAGGGATTCAGGTTCCGTGCATTTCGCTCAGCACAGAAATCTGCTCATGGCCACCCGCTGTGCCGCAGGCGCTGCCCCATCTCTCCAGCCTGCGCACCAAGTCCACCCCGAAAAATGCTGCTCGACCTTTCGCCTAATTCTCCCCCAGCACTGGTGTGAGCTGCCAGGCTGCTGCTGGGAACCGGCATGCGGGAGAGACCTCTTCTGCTTGCTGCCTTCCCGGGGAGGGCTGCCCATTCACCCCCCGCTCATTAGCTAGAAACTCGCTACCGTAAATAAGGCCAATACAGGTCAGGGGAATTGCTGGGGAGCAGCACCTGCTCGTTTCAGATCTGAATTTGACCCAGTATCTGAGAGCATGGTATTAGTAATTCAGTCCTGCTTCTTACTAAGGCTCATTTATAGTTTATAAAGGGTTAATGAATGATTAATAGATATTTTAATGCATTTTAATTAATTGCTGAAGAGGTCAATAGGTTGTTTAGAAACATGGCTTGTAGCCATGTATGACATCTTCTATTGTGTTCATAACTGCCTGTCATGCATACAGTCTAAACATGCTTTATATCCTCTATTAATAATGTATTAACCCATTGTAAGGCATTTAGAAACAGTATCTCAGGATGGTCTGAGACCAGTCATTCTTATTCTGATCTTGCAGTTTTTACTTGTATGAATGGTGCATCGACTTCAAGAGCACTGATCCTGCTGCCACTGTAATCCGTGATCCTGCTAGCACCTGCAGCGCAAGAAGGACCAGTGCTTGTAAGATTATGTCTGAAAGAGGCCTTGCCGATGAACAGCAGGCAAAATCTGGAAAGATTTTAAAAGCTGAAGTAGGTGGATCAATCCCAAGAAAAACAGTTGAAGTCACTGAATTAGAAGTTCCTTCCTGTAGACCATCCCATTCTTTATGCATATATTTCTTTAATATATATTGATTTGTGAGTGAATGGGTGGACCATGAAACTACAGTCCTGAAGAATTACACAGCAGAGCAAGAGGATAGAGGTCCTGTCTATGAGAGTGAATATCTTACCTTACTCCACGCAGGTGCTCTGAAAACAGTAAGCTGCCAGAGTTGTAAATTCAAGCCCCAACCTGCCTCCCAGTTTTCGCTGTGTCTGGTGGGATACACTGCCTTGATACTTAACATCATGAAGGCTGGCCAGCATGTTAAACAGCCAAGCCAAGTTCCCTCTCCTGTGTATTCTCTGCTTGCTTCTGCCCACAGGCATAGATGATGGATGTACTTGACCCCACAAGGGGTGTTCACTGTGTTATAGCTAGCAAGGCTGGTAGAGTAGGGGGAAGCTCACATACGCAAATGGGATTGAAGGCCACAGATTTGATGAACTTATTCTTTTTCCTACTGCAAATGAGGAGCCAGGACATCTGGTGGTAATGACCTAAATGCACTTTTATCTCATTGCAACACAAACGTGAATTCCCAAGTCACCTAACTCCACATCATGTAATTATGAAAGCAGCTATTAGCGGTGAGGAAGATAAGTAGCAGAGGCTAGTCCCATATGTTTAAAAATCATTCTCTGGTCTCTGGTACAGCTAATGGCAGGCAAAACCAGGTACAAAACAGCGGTGGAGGGTGAACTGCTTCAAGGTGGCTCAGGGGTGCCTGTTAGGTGACAAGAAGCGGGGAAGTCAGTGAAACACCTGAGTAAACATTTTGGGGACCGTCGGAGAACTGGCAAGCACCTTGTGATGTTCAAGTGCTTTTTTCCATGTAAAGAGCAGACAGTTAACAGTTCAACCACTACAGGTTTGGTGTCCTTTTTTTATAAACTGATTCACGGCGAAAGAAGATAGAGCACATTGGGAAACTGCAAACTGGAAAGGAAAACGTGCTGTGACAACCTGAGAACTGACATCAGCAGGAGCTCAGGCGAATAGCCTGTGTGAGGATGTCCCAGGGCACAGAGCTCATCGGCAAGGACAGATGTGACACTGAGACTGCCCCCCCCACCATGCGCTGCTGTGCTGAGGTACCTGCCCCTGCGCTGGATAAACTTGCTGAGGCACTAACAGTATGTCAGCGTAGCTATGCCGCAGCTAGTAGGCAGATGAGCTTGTCCAAAACTGCTTTGGATATCTCTGCCCTGCGCTGACGCAGAGGCATCACAGCTCGTGACTTGGCACGTGCTCTCGCTGTCTCCATAACTCTGTTTCCTCATCCATAAGATGGAGGCAAATATACCAGCTGATGTCAATGGGCTTCTATAAGAAATAATTAAATACCACGTTTCAGCAAACTGGCCATAGATTTAATTCCAGTGAACTAAAATTCAGCACAATTTTTTTTTTTAGTTCAATGATCTGGACACTAAACAGACTATAGTAGAGTGAATTTATTTGTATTGGCTTACAAACATAATAGCTGCATAGTTAATAGTCCTGGATGACCTATAGATTTTCTACCTGTTAAGCATGTTGCTTAATTCTTCTACATCGGTGTCCCTTTAACCCTCCCAACCCAAAACCTAATAATTGTATCTGAATGTTCTGTTCCAAATAGGAAAGAGAAAGCAAGGTCAAAAAAAGACCAAAAGTGGTAATAAATACTATATTCACATGGAAAGTTGTTCCTCCCCCCAACCCCCAAATCCCAAAGGGAAGTCACTTAAAAAAAAAAAAAAAAAAAAAGAAGAAAAAGCAGATCAAATATTTATGTTGCCTGCAGTCATACTGGGGGTCTTTCCAAGAATGGTTCATCATGATTTATGGCCAATCCTGATTCAAATGACATGAGAAAACTTACAGCATAAAATGAAGTCTGGCCACATTTGGGGAGTGAATCATATTTGAAAATAAACCTTTTAAAGAGCAACCATGATTGCGTATATGGAGTGCAGGCAATCACTTACTGAAAATCAATATTTTTGTTGGTTTTTTCTGCACATTCGAAGAAAAAAATTTCATATGAAAAATTGTAGGACAGTGTTTTCTTTACAGACCAGAATATAAAAGAGAATTTAAAGATTAGCCCCATTTTGCTTTCAGACTACTATATTTGCATATATGAAATATGATTTTAGTATTTATAAATTGAATGTTTTCAGGTATGACCCAAGTTCTTTCACTGGGAAAAGATGGGTTTGTAGGCTCAGTGTTAGCCTTCAGCCTGCACTTGTACATCAAAAAGTCATAACTGTACCAAAAGAGCTCTGACTTTCTTTTAACATACCACAGTTTCTCATGGGGATAAATTTATGCTGGAATTAATGTTCCCTATGCTGGTTTAGCCTCTTCCTTTCCTGACTAGGAATAAACCATACTGCTATAAACACTGTTTTACTGCTTGAAAAGGATCTGCATTGGGGTTAGGTTTGTACTACCTGAATAATTCTAATAAAAGTGGTTTAATTCCTATGCAGAAAAACATAGTGTAGAGGAAATTTCTTAAAACTTCTCATGGTTAAACAAGAATGTGCGGAAAAATACTGCCTCATTTTGTAGAAAAAATGAAACCATTTGGAAAGGAGTGAAATCCTTTCATTAGGTAACATGGTTGTCTGGTAAGTGATGCGGAATAATGCTGTGTATGACAGGGAGTTCTGTGGGGTGGCTTTTTAAGCAGGTATTCTGTGTAATACAGCCAGTTTCTTTTTGTAGATGTCACATTATTCTCCTGTAAGCAAAATTGGCTGCTAAGATATTGTCTTTAAAAAAAAAATTGGCAATTAAATAAGGTGAACCAACGAGGCAGAATCTGGAATTACTTGCACCTTCAGGCTTAAAACTCTTTATTGGGATTAAAGCCCAAATCCAACATTACAGCCTGGAATCAAAGGTGCTATTCTCATTGAAAAACATTACCTTTTTAATTGTCCTAACCAAGAAAAAAAGAATTAAAATAAAAGGCTTAAGAATTGAGGTGTTTTAACTCACTTCCCTTTTAAAAAGAAAGGGGGGGTGTGTGTGTAATTTTTTTTCTGAAGTATGACTATATTTTGAGCAGTGCTTTTCCTCATGTGAACTTTCTCATCCAAAGGGTGCTGCTTCCTTTCGTATTAAACAAGATAAGACTAGAGGAACGATTGCTTCCCTTATTCCAACAACACACTCTTTTTATCTCCCAAGGGTTAAGAGTTAACTAACACTCCATGTACTGGAAAGCAGAATTTGTAGAGTGGAACAAAACCAGTTGCAACATCCCACAGAAAAGGGAAACAAGGGACACCAAAGGTCGTGAGTCACCAGGGTCAGGAAAAAACACAGCAAGGTTTGTAAGGAATGGTCTTGGATCTGCCTTTGATGTTTTAATTATGATTTTTTTTTTCCTGAAGTGTTGCAATCACCCACAGAATGTCTCAGTTCCAGTGTTTGATTTTTTTTTTCCTCTGATTGTCTCATTTTTTGTCATCATCCATGCCAAAGAAAATCCAGGCATGAAAATTTATTGCATAAAGGAGATGATCTAATAATAAATACAGGGACTGGAGCCTCCCATGTCACAGCTTAGGTCTGTTTGTGTCTCCATATTTGCCTCTTAGGAAAAACCTGTTCACTCTCGCAGGGTCATATAGAAATGAGCTCTTTGCTGGTACTGGCATGTGATATTTGTCTGCAGTTTGTCAGTCATGCCTTCTCTCTTCACGTGTAACCGGGCTTTTTAGCAGTTTGCTGTCTTTTCCTTGGATGGGTGCAGCTTTCCTATGTAGTATTATTATTCTCATTTAATATCCAGGTTCAGTAAGCAAACCATCATGACTATTGTTTCACTTCCTGTGAACAGCAGAAAGGAATGGAACAAGGACTGTTCAGATGAGGCTAAATCCTGAAATCTTACCCAAATTTTACTCATGCAAGCTCCTAGAGATCTACAGAAGTCCCAGACGTCTGGGTTTGGACCAACAAAAATTATGCCACAATTAATTGTGACACAACTGAGGGGAAAATGAGTACGGCCTGCGGATTGTGGGGTAGAAACATTGCATTACACTCCTTTATCAGGTGAGAGAGGGGTCAGAGATGGTGACTGGTTGGTGAGTGGTTTCCGTAGATAAACATGACAAACATGTGCAGAAATTTCCATAAAGCTGAGACATCCACAACTGCTGTGCATGTGCGGGACCTGCAGTAAACAGAGCTGTCCCAAATCAGCTCAGCAAGGAAACTAATCCTGAGAGGGGAAGAAGTCTTGTTTCCATCTGACCTCCCCACATCCTGAAGCTACTTACAGAGGAGCCCTGAGGTTATTTTAAATCCCATGACACTACATCATCACAATATCATGCATAGACCCTAAACCATGACAGCACTATCTTGGGGGTACTAACCACTGGGGTTGCTGTCCTCTGGAAGATTATGTGGTCTGTGTTTCCAACATGAGAAACAATATATGCCTCTGGATGCTCTTCTGTATTTCACTCTTTTCCCCTTCTTCAATCCTTTGCTGTCAGTTCAACGTAAGGGCAGAGTCTGAACAATGAGATGCAGTCGATAGATGTGAAGGATAGGGTTGCTGTTGGTGGTGGTTGTTGTTTTAAAAGACAGCTTTCTAGAAGGGATAGCTAAATGGCAACCTCAGTCTGGACCCTGTAAAGTTTAGCCTGTCACCAGTCTTTTAATACTCAATAAAACAGCGTTGAGTATTCAATGTTTCTTGCTATGATGGTTCTTATCCTGGTACCTGTGAAGGTCTATGCTTGGAAATCTCTGAGACATGGCTTCTTCTAATACATCTATCAAGAAATTCATCAGAAGGAAGCTGATGGCAAAGCATGTGCACATAGCAGCTCAAAGTAAGAAAAGTCTAGACTAAGGTTACTTGCTGTGAGAAAGCAACTTTAAGATGAAAAGAAAAAGTGAGCAGAAATGAAAGACACTTTATTTTTAGGAGAGAACTTGGCTTTGATTAACAATTGCTGGAGAGTTCAGGACTTTTGTTAGCAAAGAAAGATTTTGCGTTCTTATAAGAAGCTTAATATAGTACTTCTGTTTGACAACTATGGTTCTCTGCTGCATGGTGATTCCTTCATTATTTCTTGTTGGTTTCAGTAAAAAGCTTTTTGTCTTGAGATTTGCTGTGATTTAATGGCATTTTTCTAACCTGACTGTTCATGACAAATTCCTCAGCATTTCAGAACAGCTAAAGTACATTTAAAGCCCTGGAGGTTTTTTTTCTGACTTTATTTCTCCCCAGATCACAGGATGTCCAGACTTTGCACCCGAGAAAAGCCATAGTATTGGAGTGCTTCCCGGACCCTGAGAGCTGCATTTTAGTCGGGGCAAAGAAAAGACAACATACTGCATGTAGCCATACTCATTAACAATAAGCAATACTCTGTCTCTAAAAGATGAGAATTTGACAATTGATTGCACAATTAAATGCTACCTGCATACTTGTACTGAGATGGAGCACTTCATGCTTTTGTCCCTGCAGCTGCACCTGGAGCCCAGAGCGTGAGGACTGAATACACTGTGCAGATCTCCACCTGCGCTATTTCATTTACTATGTGTTGACAACTCGCATGCTCTTCGAACGGCATAGCTGTTAGTACCACAGAAATTACCTTTTCATTGCCACCTTACAGAAGGGTCATAATAATAATTGCACAAACCTCTTTGATCCTGTTTGACTCGACTCCTGATGCCTGCTGTTGTTGCTTCTGTTTTTCAGCTCGTCACGAAGTTATCACCAAAGAGATCCTCGAGCTGGATACGTGGGAGAACCAGTGGAACGTGGTGGCCATCAACGTCCTCATGCACGACAGCTATGATGTTTGCCTTGTCGCTAGGCTGAACCCGCGGGATCTTATCCCTCCTCCCCCCGATTTAGTGGACCAATAGAAGTTCAGTGACTCTCAGTGCTTCCAGATTCTGAAAAAACTGAAGAATTTGGAGAAGCAAACGCTGCATTGGCTCTGGATGACAGCTGAGTCCCATGGAGAGGAGCTGGCAACACATGCTTAAGGACAGAATTGCCTTCGAGCTGCGCTTCTCAGACGATGCTTAATTTGCTAGTACTGCTACTCTGGACTTCTGTGATTGAAAGCCGAGGTCGCGCAGCCTTTGTGTGTGGCTCTTGGTTTTCCATCTGCCTGTGCAAGCTCCAGCATTGGGTATAGCCTGGGCTTCTGAGACCCTTTGCCTCCAGGCACAGTGGCAGCCCAGGGCTCATTTCACAGCAGAGCATGACCTGTGAAGGAAAGCTCTAGCCAGGGAAATCCCTCTTTTGCTGTTCATCCCACCTGGTTCTGCTAAGCTACCGCGGAGGCTAAGAAATGTATTAAGTCAGCTGATGAAAACCAGTCCAGCTGTACCAAAGGGCCAGACTGTACTTGACTGATGCAGGAGCAGAAGGATGACAGAGAAGAGCCTTTGTTTGTTTTAAACAAAAAACACTTAGCCAAGGTTCATTAGCCAAGTACACCAGCTACTGCAAACATTATCTAACCCACAGACAGGAGAATCAAGAGACCCTGTCTTTGCCAACAGAGCTGAGCCTGTGCTAGTAGAAAACTAGTCTTTTGGCAACAAGTCCCAAGGGAGTCTTCCAGCAGGGTTAGTAGGCAGCCTGTACCAAAGACAAGAAGAACCCTAAATTCTCCCATAGATCCTACCTGTTACAATGTCTGGTGTGACCAGAACCTTGAAGTTCAGTTAGAAAACCCTCTTCCTTTGAGAGATGGAGAAGGGGTTGTAAACTAAAAAGTAATAAATGAGACCAGTATTATCTACATATCAGCTCTGCAGCTACAGGGAAAGGATAGATGTGCTAAACAATAAATGTTTATATAACAGTAGCTGTTTTTATAGAAGTAGCTTTAATGAAGTAGCATAAGGTAAATTCTCTACCAACAGAATGGGCTATAATCACAGGGAAGAGGAATAATTCAAACAGTGTTTCTTAAGGCACTGTTAGCCTTTATAGGGCTTGAAGACAGTAGGTTAGAGAGAAAATTGTTACCAGTACTGCTATCCCATTTGAATTACCAATAACTATTCATTAGTTGTCTGATGCCTACCCTAGAGTGTATCTGTCTGTCACTGCCTGGGCAGTATGGACAAGAGAACTGGAAATCTCAGTTGTGCTCTTGGGCCAAAATTGCAAATGATAGTGTGCTGCAATGCAGAGTGAAGGTCAGAGGCAAACACTAAGAGTAAACTATGAAACCGTACAAGAATGATCATTGTCAGCAAGAAGTTGCTTTTGATGGCTACAAAAGCAGCAACAAAACCGAAAGGAAATAATTGGCAAAGAAATGAGGGAATCCATCAGGTAGTTCATCTGTAGTTACTTGCAGGACTTGCGCTTCAGAGCATCTCCATTTTCTTTTTCAATTGCATTTTAGGCTGCAAAAATGCCAGCTAGTTTCATTTGTTTGGGTTTTTTTTGTTGGGTTTATTTTGTTGTGTTTTTTTTTGTCTGCAATGCTTATGGCAGAGAGAGATGGAGAGGGTGACCCAAAAGCCCTTTCCCAATTCTGACTTTTCAGATTCATGAACTCTAAAATATCCAGTGGGAATAGTAAGCTGTCATATAAAAACAATTAGCAGGAAGGTCACTAAAGTTTACCTGATAACTGTAGTAGGACACTGAGGACTGCTCAGACAATAAGGGAGTTGGTGGGGGAGAAACTAAGGAAAACATGTAGAAAAGCAGTAAATCTATGAGCCTTACAGCTAATCTCTTGTCTCCCTTTATGTTTCCCAAGCAGAATGAGTGTCACAGCCTAAACACATACTGTTGTGTTTGTATTATTTCTGTATCATCCAGTCATTCTTTTTTCTTTCCATTGTTCATATGTAGGTCATCATCTGTCTAGAACAGAGCATGAACTTCAGTGGTACAAATCAGTGACCAGTTCCTAAGGGCATCTTAACCACTCTGGTTGCTAAATGCAGTTGTAGGTATTAGATCAAGGAGGCAAACTCTGCTTTAATATGTTTTTAAACAAAATCAGTAGAAAGTTCTTCCAATTAACCATCCAATATTGGAAACTCTTTTTTTAACTTTTGTTGTTACTGCAAAGTAAAGTTAATCTTGTTCTAATTTCTCTACAGAGCTCTCAAGGCAGCTGGAAGCAATGCTCTTGAGCATCAGTTAAGTGTTTCCTTGTGAAATTCCAAATTCTGCAACTGTATCTACTGATTTTGCTTCTTTCACCTTTTTTGTTTTAAGGAAGAATGTTTTCCAGTTTTTTTTGTCTTTGGTCTCTGCTCTGTGGTCTATCCCTGACAATTCAAATCCTCCTGCAGTTTAAAGCCTGAGTTAATCTACTGGATTTCACTCTCTGAAAGACCGTCTACTTGGAATATTTCAAGGGGAGAAGGGAGACTTTTGCAGGCTTTCATTAGTCATATTCGAACATACATGTGTAACATGGCTGAGACTCCTCTATTAAACTTTTATTCTAGTAGTGAGCTGGCTGTTTCTTTCCCACTTCATATGTTTTGCTTTTTACACTGATATTTAATGAGCTGGGTGAAAGGAAAGCATGTACTCTGAGAAGGTCTGTCTTGATAACCAAGGGGAGTAATTGCATATGTTTTATATACTGGCCTTGCAATCAGCTAGCTTGAGCTGTAGTGGGCACTTAACAGGTTTTTCTTCATGCGCCACTGGCAAGTGATCTGCCCTTGCGTGCACCGAGCATCATGTTTCCTGCTGCCCATGGGGTCTGACTGTTCGTGGAGACTTGTGTGTCCGTGTCTCTCGGTTTCTGCCCAAGTCCAAATGTCCAGCACTATATACCAAGTAAGGAATTGTTGTCTTCTGGATTAACTATCTAGAATGGGGGCACTAACTTCTTAATATTGTGTGGGCCCGATGTAGTTCACGGTTTGCCCTTGGGGCGACAATTTCTAATCCAATACTTGGAAATGAAAGTTTGACCGAGGAAGGAAGGAAGGAGCAGAAAGCATGCTTATTGAGAGGTACAGATCTCAGCCAAAATCCTTCTGAAAGTATATGAATACTGCATGTCTGATAAGTCCATGGGTAGTCTCACATTGCTGGGAAAGTCCTTAAGAGTCTTAATTTCTGCTATTACAAATCCTGATGAAAAAAAAAAATTACAGAATATGCATTCTCCAAGCTTGTGAGTTTCACTGAAATAATAGTTTCCTTTAGCCCCTTTCTGTCTGAGCAGTAGTTAGGTGAGCTTTTAATCAAGGCTGTCTTGACATCATCTGTAATTCTAAAATGCAAACAAAGCAGCACTGGCAAGCTACTATTTAAATGAATGGGGGGATTATTAAGCAAAGGCATACACCAGTTTCACTTGAAACGCTGAAGTACATCAGTAGTTGCCAAATATGAAGAAAAATGTTGGAGAGGTAGCTGATCATGTGGCACACAGGGAGTAAAGCAAAAAATGAAATGCTATAAAAAGCTAGTTGAAGCTCTCCATTTTTATCCCCAGCCAATGTTTTATTTTGAAATTGTCCATGTATAACTGATTTCATAAGGATCCCTGTAGGTATCTCATCTCTGTTTTCATACATGTGGTCACAGGAACTGCCCACATATGTAAACCATCAGGCAGCTGACTACCACCCCTTACATACCACTACTGTGATTGCCTGTGGCTCAGTCCCTGCCCGTGCCAGCAAACACACACATGCATTCTGCGTGTGTGCGATATTGAAATTTATGAGGCAGTTTCTGTATTGTGTTCCAGCTGTATTGTGCCACTCAGGAAGCCTTGATTTGCCAACAGAAAATTGCTGTGGTGCACACAGAGCTGTCAGCTTCTCTACCAGCACTCCCAAATATGCTCCAGGTAAGAAGCTGAGAGAGTGTCAAAACCAAGAGACTGGCAACAGAGATGAGAGCTGCTCCCAGAATTTTACAACATGCAGCAGAGCCAAGGTGGGGTGGAACAATCCTCCCTATCTTTTCCTAGGGAGGGTTCAGGTGTAAAAGGCTCTGGCCCTGGATCCTCATCTTACATTTTTTCCTCTACTTGGAATGTGTAATGAAATCCTTGATTACCTAAAAAGCAATGAAAGCAAATGCTATAATAATTTTTTAATGTTAAAATATATTCATAAAGACCTATATTGTTTTTCTGCTGATCTAGAAGACAATGACATTCTTTTATTAAGCTGTTTACCTAGTGATTGCTATCTTAGCTACAGTGATGGTCTCTTTCACAGGCTGCTCTCCTAATGGATTATGTAGCTCCTCTGAAAATTTGTTTCATGAAACACAGTGCTTTGAATCATCAGATCAGAATTTCAGTTACTCTTTTGCAAATTTCTGTGGCTCTCCCTACAGCTTTTCAAGTGGACTTTAGCTTCAGCTTCAAAGAAAAGCTATTTCACCCCCAGTTGTGCTCAGCTGGAACTAGTACATTTGCAATTTACTATCATTTGACGTACAGAGGTTGAAAGCAAAGGAAATATTGGAAAATGGCTAAAATATATGTAGAATGTATGCAGAAGTACACTTTCCTTCTTTCTTGGTGAATGTCTCCTCTGTGTTTACTGCCCTGCCCAGGTGCCTGACGGAATGATTTACTAATAACCTATGATTGCAGCCACAGTGAAGGCCACGCTGGGGCTGCATATTTGTGCTCCCAGAGCAGAGAGAACCAGCATGGTGCAGAGCTGTGGCTCCTGACAGGCTGGCCTGCCTTGCCATAAGAAATTACCTTCAAACAAAAACGCATTTAAGTGTTCCAGGGTGTATACTCCTATGTTTTATATACACATGTATAACATTATTTTTAGAAGTCCTTTACTGACAGCAGTAAGATTCTTTTCTTAACATATACCTGGCAACTCCGTCTTCCGCATAGCTCATCAAAGTACTTCAGAAAAAGTGCTGGTCTTTAAATGTATGGAACTATTCCAGGCTTCAAGTTAAAAAGAACCTTAAATGCCTTGCTGAGCTAAGGGACAACTGGGGAAATCTTTTAGTCCTCACCTATGTCTCCTTCCTTCAATCTTTTTGCTGGCTCTAGCACTCCCCTCAGAAGCTCAGAGTCCTCTTGAAAGCTTTGTGCAAGTCTGTTCTGTTTCTCTTCCCCCAATCCCATTTCTGCCTCAGCCCCTTTGTCCGACCAGCCCTTAAACTCCTCCTTTTCCCCTTCAGTTCCCCAAAAGATGGGAACAGCCACTCAGGGTGTTCCCCAGGCTCCAGACTCCTCAGAAGCCTATTGCTCCAGCAACAAATCAGTGTTGAAGGACAGAAGGAAGGCCATACCAGCTCCCTGGATTTGAGGACACTCATCTTCGAGCAGGTTCTAGCCCCGATCCAAATTCTGTGGTTCAGTCTCACTGCAGATAAAACCTGCCTGCTCTGCAATGTCACTGGTCCTCTGGCTGTGACCAGGGTTGGAAGGCAGGTGACCTGCATTCTACTTAGTCTTGCTGCTGTCTTGCTGCCTGATGCTAGTAAGTTTGACATTAAATGCCTTGCATACTGTGCGTGCCATAGCTGTAATGACTGCAGGCACAAACCATTATCATTATCTCTGATTCCCGAACACTAGTTGCTACAAAAACTGCCTGAAGCACAGAGGGAGGCGTCTTCATTATTGCATTATATAGCTCATGTCTTAAAGCCAGATTTTCTCCTGCAGTTTCAGTCAGGCCAGGTTTCACTAATGAACCTGGTCTCTAATTTATCAGGTTTTAGCATTGGTACTTTTTCTCCACTTTGTCCTTTTCTAGTCATTCTTTACAAGAATGCAAGTGACTTCACCAGTTTTTCTACAAAATGCATTATCCAAACTGGCCTCCCGAGGCCGCTGGCTTTTCATTATCAGGGTCGAAGTACAGCCACTAAAGTGCCAGTCAGCTGCACTACTTTATTTTCTCATTCAGCAACTTCATAGTAGAGGAAATGTATTTCATCCATACATACAGTAATGTGAGAGGAAACCACTTCCCACATACACAAATTCCTGACTCATTCCTTTCAAATGTGGCTGAAAAAAATGCTGAATCCTAACATAAAAAGCTATCATACCCATTCAATAGGCTTTTCCAGGCTTTTCCAGTATGAGGAGGAGGATCACAGGGAGCTGTCTTGTAACTAGAGCACAGATTGGAAATTTGAACCTCTGGGGTTTGTTTCCAGTTCAATTACACTGTTTAGTAGTTTTGGGCATCTGGTCTCTGCGCCTAGGTTCACCCATGTAAAATAGTTATAATAATACATCTCTACTCATTTTCTGGGTCTGCCTTGCTGTGTTTTTGGAGGGGGTGGCTCACAGATGTCTGTAATGTTATGTTGAGATCCAGAGATCAAAAAGTGTTATACAATAGTAGAATAATAACATTATTGCACTGCTGTCATCTCCCTGATTTTTGGTAACATGGTTGTCCATAGCATTCAGAAACTGAGCCTTCCTGGGAAAGGAGAGACTGGATGTTTACAGCTAACAAGGGTATTTTGTTTAGTCCTTCATCGAAAAGCAATAAGAGATATCTAATTGTGTAATACGTTAAGTAGAAGAAATGTAAGGCTTATTGCATGTGCCTTCATAGCTAGTCATACTTCAACACAGGCAGAACTAATCTCAGCAAATTGAGAGGTCACTAATTGAGGCTAAATTTGAACAGCAGTAATTAGAAGAATGAGGGAACTGTATTTTTCTCAAAGCAGATTTGATTTAATAAATTATGCCACTTAAATAGCCACAGTTTCTATGAAGCAAAAAAAAGAAGGTGCTTTACAGAAGTATAGTAGATTTACTGGGTAACTGAGACCTGAATTTAGATGATCTACCACAGCTTTGATAGGAAATCTTCAACTCTCTGGGGATTTCCATAATGAATCTGTGATGCATTTAACTAGCCACTAAAAGGCACTGTTGCATCCAAGGAATCACCTACAGAATATGCATAAGAGGGTTTTAGGATATTGCTAAAGTGTAAACAATGTGGCATCTACTTGCTGAGTTACTGAATTGATACTAGGGATTGTGTTGCCTTCCCCACCAGTGTGCATGAGTAAATAATCTTAGGTGAACTGACAAGTAATTTATAATACTTACTGACAGGTAATTTATAATACATAAGGCCTGAGATTCCAAAAATCTTTTAGGTTAAGACAAGTTTTGCAGGGTAGAGAATGTTTGTTACTAAGCAGACTGTGAGATATACTGGCATTTCCCTGCAGTTAAAAAGCCCCAACAAAACAACAAAATAAATAAATGCCGTTATTTTGCAGGGCAGCACTGATCAGAAAGCTGCCTAGTTGCTTTGTTTCCTTTTAATATGTTAGACTGGAAGCCTGTGTGCAACAGCTAGTTGGCAATCTTTAAAAAAAACAGTTCAGAGAGAGTTACACAATAAAAAATAGGACAAATCCTTCTCATACACACTAGTGTAAGTCAAGGATAACTATTTTTTAAGTCAGTGATGAGAGAAAGGTGTGAGAAGATGCTCAGACCTAAGACCTACCTAAAAACGTCTCTCACTCTGGGAGGCTCACAGTGTTAGGATTGCACCCTTCTGGTGAGGATGGAAAGGCAATGAAGTGAAAGATGAGATGTGAAAGACTGGTAAAGGAGACCTAGATCTTTCTTTCTAGCCATAAGGTCAGATACAGTGCAGGTCAAGAGCTGCTGAAAGTTACTCCATGTAGTTGGCTGTCTACTGACCACCGCTAAGCATGTTACTATATGGCAATCCCATATCTTGTGGACAGAGAATCAAACTGCTAAAAAAAAACCCCACCAAACACACAAACAATGGTCCCCTGCTGGGACCCTGAATAGCAAGGTCAAGGTCTAAATAACCTGTAATATTCACCTTCCAGTCTCCACATGATTCTTGTTAGCAATGTTAAAGATACCAGGCAAAGGAATTTTGCACTAGTTTTGTCTACACCCAGAAGAGGGAGAGATACCACAAAGATCTAAGGTAAGTCAAACTGAGGCAGTGGTGAAGAGAAGGGGAAGAAATCCCAAACCAGCCTTGTCTTTAAAACCATTTCCGATGTGTCTGTTCCATTTATTCTTCATTCTGCCCCTACTCTCAGTTAATTCACTGCAGCAATACCTCATCAAAAGCAAAGGGAGCTGTTCTTTATTTAAGGTCGGTTCAAATCCTACAAGAAGAAAGCCCATATTTAATCTAGGTCCCAAATATCATATCAGACATTTCAGTGTCTATCATTTGTGTATATTTTTCTACATGCCCCCAGAATGACAGGCTGGATGCTCAGACTGCTATCTCCATAAGCCCTCTCAGAGATAAAGTGTTTGAATTCTACTCTTGATTACAATGACAGCCACCCAGAATAGGACAGTATCTACCTAACCATGTTCCCCCAAAAAACAGATACACTTTGCATTTCCTAGAAGGCAAACCAATGGAAGGACTGATCTTGTTAAGTATAATATGCAGACATGGCTATGACTACTCTAATGCATACAGAAATAATGACATGCCAAAATCCATAGTCCTCTTAAATAGCCAAGATTAAAATTGCAATGGTGAATATTGTACTCTGTGACAATTGGTGGCATGGGCTCTCTCTTCCTTTTTGCCTTTAAGAAAGATCAGAGCAAAGGACTCTACATGGTTCTTGTCCCACAGACTTGTACTAAGCTGTGTGCTATTCATAGGACAGGTCTTTCCAGATTGCAGTGAAGTCTTAAATTCTAGCTTATATTCAGAAGATACAAAGGTTAAAAGGTTCTTAATATGCTTGTTCCTTGCAGCATCCTTCAATAACTATGCCTTTTAAGGTTGTGTTGCCCACTTAACTACTTAAACAGTCTACAACAACACAAGGTGCAGAGGGAAAGATAAGAAAGTAAGAAGAAAAGTGGCCTTTAAAGGTGTCTGATAGAGTCTAGCTCCTCTCTTCTGTCAGCTGGGACACACCTGCGCTTAGGTGTATGTTGACAGCAAAGCTATAGCCATATTGCAGTTGTGAGATGTGATTTAAAGCTGAACAGATGTACCCAAGCCAGATCTAATGATTAGCAATGAAGATTCAAGAGTCCAGGTGTCAGCTGCCCTAGCATTCAATGTAATCTCTAGCTGGCTTGGGCAGCCTGTGCTGAAGCCCAAGCTGTTAGGTCCTCACTGCTCTAATAAATTATCAGTCTTGACTAAAGAAACTCCTAAACAAGTATGAAAAAGACTAAATTTGTAGTTCAGCTGCAGAACTTGAAAAAGTCTTTTGCAGCCAGATCATTTCGTAGTCCATGTTGCCATGAAGCTACAAATTTGCCTATACTGGCACGGCACCAAGAGAGGCACAAAGACAGGAACAAGTGCCTGCTAATGGGTGTGTGGTATGGCAGCTGCTTGTGCCAGCACTGCCACTTCCAAATTAACTCATCAAACTGTGCCTTAATGCACCAGCATTCACCTCAGCTCTGAAGCTAGCCCACTGTAAAGACTGCTCTTTGGAGCCCTTTAAGGGGACAAATAGTCAAAAACCATACAAAGATTGATAATTGCTGCAAAGCTTTGTCATGACTAACGCATTAATAGCTTACTGCCTGATGGCTTCTCGTGCTCTTACACAGACATGCCAAATAGCATATGAACAAAACCATGGGATTAGGAAGTTCACCCTCTTTCCAGTATTCATAGCTGATAAAGCGTTCCTAAAGGTTTTTGTTAGTACTTTTCAAAATGGATTAAGAATCCACCCCTGCTCAGCACTGCAGCATGGAGCAGTCATCCGATGTGCAAAATAACAGTTATCTTGCCAGGAGATTTGCTGTACTAATGTTGCTGTCCTAAGCAGCAAAATCTTTAATCTGATTTCTTTGTTTCTTATTTCAGGCAAGCCACTGTAACAGAAATGTTCGGTAAAGACTGCTAAGCCAGTTGGCATGTTTATAGAGCTCAGGCGTGTTAACTATTCTCTTGCTCTTCCCTGTTGGCCAGGGTCCTGCTCACTTGTGTTTAAGGAGGACTTTAATGTGCTTGTACTACTATGATATTGCACAGATCAGCTTGTAGTTACTGTTTTATTTTCCTAACTGAGCTAGGTAAATATTGATAAAGACTTACATGGGTTACTTTTATAAGGAAAGTAAATCTTTATAAGCAAAAATTCAAAGTGAAGCTGTAGCTCGCTTTTTTTGGAACCATCTGTGCACTATGTATTTAATCGTATTTCTGTTGTTATTGAATTTACTGGATACATTTTATAAAGTGCATTCGGAGATCCACAGGGATGTGATCCACTCAGAGGATGTGACCCAGCAGGATTTTTGGCCAATGATTGTAATAGGAGCAGGATCAAGCCTGTCATCCTGTTAACATTTACAAAAGCCTTCTCTGAGATCAATAGATAAGTAGTAATCAAAAGTCGATTAAAAAGAAGTGATATGTTGTGAATAATTTAGATCTAGTTTGGATGTAAACTGCAATTTTTAGAAGGAAAGAAAATTATTAAGAAGACACTTTGTATGCCCAACCTGAATACAAACCTGAAATTATCCAGCTGCTGAAGGTCACTGTTGTTCCACTGAAAAATATGGGTGGATCAATTCTAGAGAAGGAACCAACTAGCGGGAGTAGGAGTATAGAAATCATAACATAAACCCCACTGTTGAACCATCCACAAAGATCATCTGCTCTGTTTAAATTATAGTAGGTTTTTGAGGGGCATTTGTTAAAAAATCTACACCAAATTTCATGTCAATAAAACACTCAAGACAAAACTGGAGTCAAAGAACAGTGGAAATATAGCTGCCTGGGGACTGCCCACAGTCAGACTGCAGAAGTGCTGGTCACTGGGTTAATGACACAGTGAAACCCTTTTGTAGTATGGGAAAAGAAAATCCATTAGAAAAACCTACAGAGACATCTAGCTCTATTACCTAACATATGCAGTTGTCCGCCATACAGTGGTATATTACGGAGATAAGCAAGCATGATAAAAATGTTATAATAACCTTTAAAAATGGGAGACTGGAAATAAAATGCTCTTTTTACTTGCAAAGTGTTTCTCATGCAAGTGTCCCTGGGAGATGTTTTATAATAAAGTTTGAATGAAATACAATAAAAATCAAATCACAGCTCATTCACTGTATACCAAACAGAACAGCTCAGGTTTCAGCTTTGGTTTTAAAGACAAGAAGAGAATTTACTTGATGAATTTCTGCTGCTGCTTAGAATTCCAAAAAAGAAAAAGACAATAGCTCAAAAGTTAATTTACAAACAGTTTGGATTTAAAAGCTGATGTTGTCAGGAGATCAAAAGTGAAAGACTCAAAGAATTATTCATCAAGCTGCACATATCCATAAAATAAACAGAATTCAGTTCTATTCCAGGATCAAAAGCATAATTTTACACGTACAGCATTTTCTTTTCAAGTATGCATATGATAATTACTGCATGCAAAAATATTAATGTATTACATGTTTCATTTGCATGAAAAAGTTATGCAATTACAAGCAAAGCTCAGCCCCCACTATGTGTGCAGCACAACAGTATACATTCATGCACAAATGAAGAGTGTAACTCTATGTCATTGTGTGCACGAGGTTATTCAAATTCAATATCCAAACATTGATCCAAAAAACAACAGCCCGGCAGATGCAGAAGTCCAATGTCCATGTTGGTTTTTTTTTTTGACTACTGTCAGAACATTCCAGCTGAACTAAAGGGATCTGGTGTCATTTGAGATTTGATGACTTGAAAATCAGACAGCCTCCTCTTACTGGTACTTTTCCATTCCCAAATAGAGGTCCAATGTGTTTTTAGCATGAAAGGTATTTTTGCTAATGCCTCATAAAATTCTAGATGAAATTAATGCTCTGTGCCAAAAGCTGTCTCGGCAAAGGTGTAAAGGCTCTCTCAGAAGGTTAATAGTGATGATTTCTAGTCCTGGCCAACTTCCACGTGGTGACCATTACAATCAAGCTGGCAGTGATTTTTATGTAAATGAGCCATTATCAGAACTATATATATCTGGTTACTAGACTATAGCCACTTAGGGGAAATGGGCATCAATATTTCCAAGACAAGCACTTTTTTCCTTAATGTTCCAAACATTGTTGTTTGGGGTTGGGTTTTTTTTCTCTAAACAATGGTTCCAGGTCAATAGTTTGATGATTAAACAACAGATCATATAAGCAAAAGCTAGATCTTAATCCCTAGAAATATGAACATATTTGGGTTAGTTAGCTCTATGATAATTTTTTGCAGAATCCAATTAGATAAGCCACAGTAAAACAAGTAGGGCATGAAAAATAACCATTCTGTGGGGGTTTTTTTACATTAAAAAAACATGTTGGAGACTTCAAAAACCTTAAAAAAGGCAGGAAGAGAACACGTAGGAAGCATTTAGATGTTAAAAAGAGACTTTAACCTTGTATTAGCTGTGGGCCTTTCAGTCTTGGTGAAATATTCACCTGTTGGTTCACCATGAACTGGTATAATTTGTAGGCTGTCAGCTGAGAACAAGCCGTTATCAATCCAGTCTGGAGTTCTGTGGCCAGCAGTAGCCAAAGCTGCATCCCTCAGGGAAGTATGTAAAACATCTTTGTTCTTCTTGCATATGTTTCAACTGCCCATATTGCATGTACTGACAGTGGCAAGTATCTGCCTGACCTTGTTTACTGATCTGCATAATTTTACCATAATTTGTCATAATTTGTCCCCCTCATGGCACATTTTAGCAAACAGAAGGTAGCTTTATTACAGACCTTTTTCTGAATCAATAGCACTGCTATCATTGCAAAACTACATGTTATATTTTGTTTCTACTTGAAATATTGAGGCTTCACTTGAAGATACAGGATGAAATGCTGGTCCTATTGAAGTTTTGTTGTTTTTCTTTGACAAGGTCAGGGTTTAGCCACTGGCTCTTTGTGTTACACAAGTGCATGTTATATAGAAGGTCTGTCTTATCAGAGCCAGAAATCAGGATCCTAGGTATTGAGAAAGCACTGCTGTAATACTGCCAGCTAAGAGCACGGCTGATTAAAGTTACAGTATTATAAAGTTTTTTAGATACCTTATTAAGTATTGCCATAAATGCACGGAATAAAGTGATGTTCTAGGAGCGCCTGGGTGAACAAATTGGAGAAATAGGATGTGAGTCATAACAGGAGTTCAGGATTCAAAACATTTCATGCAAAGCAGTACAAAGACATTCAGTTAACCTCTCATGTCCTGGTAATGATGTTGGAAATTCTTTTGTGCATTGCAATATTGGACTTATGCCTGATGGGGAAGCTAAGCTTACTTCTTTTGATGTATCTAGGGCAATTCTATTTAACCAGTGGTTTGGGTATCTCATTTTAGATATCTAAATTGGAAATTTTTTGCAAATACCCACAGTTATGAAACACCCTGTGATCTTCAGGATAGGATAAAATTTTGCATTTCTTACCCGTCTGGACTTAGGAGAGATGAATTTCATGCCTTATAGAGATTGCAGGATTCATCTTTTAGAATGTATTTCTCCAACTGGAAATCAGCTAGGCTAGAAGGAATTTACATTTTTTAAAGCCTCTTCTATTAAGGAATCAGAGGGGTTGATTGGCTAGAAAAAAAATTAATTCACTCATTTCTTTGTTTCTATTAGGCAGAGAGACCTTTTCACACAGCATCCCCCATTGCTCTGTACCTCTCATTACCCTGTAATATATTTCAAATCTATGTAAGAAAATGTTATTCCATGATTCTTCAACTAGAAATGTGGCTCTCAACATCTCCCCACTACAGAAGATTCCTGTCTGCCTTTTGACATGCTGCTTCAGGTTTCTCAGGCAAGCTGGGAGATTATCTCCTGAGTACAGACTATGAGGGAAACTCTAGCTCTGTTGAAATCAATGGAGTTTGGCTGTTGGCCTTAAAGGAGCTAGCAGTTAAGTCTCTTTCAGGTTAGCAGCATAATAAACAACTTGGTTTAGAAATGTTTCCTACTCAGGGTTCCCTGAAGGTCATCCTTATGTCCATGCTCACCTGCCATTCAGATCACGAGCTTCCACTCGTGGCCTGAATTGTTTCACACATGCTACCGCCTCTAGAGCCCATCTACCTGGGTAGATAAATCAGTAAGGACATCTGACAACCAACTGTCAAATAGCCTGAGAGACAGCATGGGGGTGGCAGGCAAAGGGGAGGTAAAGCATGTCACGGTTGTGGTTGCTCCCTGGAACGCTCTGTCAGAGCATTGCAGATACAGCTGCTACATCTGAGCACAATTGCATGGGGCTCCCCACACGCCGATCTCTTTGGGGAGCCTCACTGAGTGGAGAGATCTCTAACGGCAGAGCTATACTATGCAGAGAAAGAGATCATAGTGATCTCCTGAAGTATCACACCTGAGCACTGTGTGGGGCACTGGGATCCATCCGCAGGAAGCTCCTTGCAGGACTGCAGACTGTATCTATATTACACTTAGACAAGGACTTCTGGCCCTGCATGGGACCCTTGGGCATTGATGCACTATAACAATTAAATAATGATAGTAATAAAACTTACCTACACACTTGTGTACATTTCATGCAAGCTGAGATGGCATCATAAGTAAAGCAGTTCTTCCACCTTGTGGTTAGACAGACTACTACCTGGCAGAGTTTGTACATCAAAAATCACAGACTGCATAAATACTGCTATTAAACTGACCCAGCGCACAAAGGGCTATCGCTATCACAGGATCCCTCCTGCAGACCAATGCTACAAATATTAACTAGCCCTATTTTGTAAGGTGAACGTTCGCACGCGTGTATATACTTATACACGTGTGTACAAACGAATAGATTTGTAATGCCCTCTAGCGATCCCAGCCCACAGATGCTATGAGACCTGGTGTAACAACAGCTAGTGTCTCCTTCATCCTCCTTGGTGAACAAAGGCCTTTATTCAATGCAACATGCAAGATTTGACACACTGATAAAATGTGTTGGTGTGGGAACAGAGTGTGAGCTTGTCACAGACATGGAAACTGTGATCTCTTCAAATAGAGATTGTAGCCAGTTTCTGTGAACACCACCACTAGAACTAAGAGGAACCATTTGGACGCAGTGAAAAATTCATCTGTGCTTCTCTCCCCATTTCTACTCTCCGCCCCTATTTTCTGCTTTCTACCTCTGGCTATTGAAGCAATCATATCATCTTTGTTGTTTGCATCAGGGTACAATTCAGCACGATTAGGTCCAGCGTCTGTAGCCAGTCGCCACAGAGTGAAGCCTGATTTCAAAAGCAGTAATTAAATGTCAACTTTGTACTAATGCAATAGAGGTATATTGAGATGTATAATTTTGCAGTAAATGCTGAAGATTTGCACTGTGTGAAACAGTGGAACACATTGGCTAACAAACTTCAGAGCCAGTAAGTGAATATTAATGTTTTTAATGGTCCTAAATTACACTATTTCCGAAGCGGGATTAGCTTGGTTATATAAGAGGGACTGATTTGGTTCAAAGAATAGCAAAACATGAAAAGAACAAGCTGTTTAAAATCTATGTCTGCTTCTCAGATGTTGCTGTTCTCTAAAGAGCAGTTTATTAATTACATGCTATCCTCCTCCTCCTCCTCATCATCATCATTCCAGTTGTACCAGCTGGCACCACTCTAAACGGAGTCCTCTTGCAGTAGTAGGTGCTTCCCAAACACAGTGTAAAAATCAGCCCTAGTGTATCAAATTCCTTTTTTGTCACTCAGTCTGCAACTGGCTGCCAAAATAGTTCCCCAAGATAAACTGTCAAAGTCAGGGAGTCACATCAGACCAAAATTTGACCCAGTGTCTCACACGGCTTTACTGTAATAATTCCCCAATAACTGTATCTTCAGTTTCTTTTACTCTTCTGTTCTGCAATGACAGCTGATTATACAAAGGAGCTGAACTTGGCTCCTCTCTACATATTTTTTTCCTGCAGTTGGCAAAACAGGGTTTTTTTTCACTGTAAGGTCCTAAGAAAGCTAGTTTTCATCAACCATTTTTTCTGCCTAGAACTGAACTTCAGTGGCAAATTTCAGCTGTAGGACTGTACCCTCTTTGCCCTAAATGTGAAGTTGTTCAGACCCAGAATGGACAAAATAGAGATGTAAGCAAAAACTAATGAGTTTTCAGTTTCCATGTATAAGTCGACAATTCTATGTAATTATAAGGTTCATTTTTTTACAGGTGGAAACCAAATGATCTTATTGTCTACAATTATTTTAAAAAAACAACAGGAACCCAAGAAGTCTGACAGGTGGGCCATGCAAAGAATAAGTCTATTAAATATTTTTACCTGTTCTTATGGAACAGATGAAGGCTACGAGCACAAAAAGCATGTGTGACTATCCCACAAAGCCAATTTTTAAGGATAGACTTATCACTGTGGAGGGGAAATAGACTGACACCCTAGAAGATTGATATTATTTGTCGAAAGAGCAATTACAATAGGAACAGTAGATTGGCAAGCTTCCCCTCAGACTCTCAAAAATGCCTGAGCTTGATTCAGAGATAACACCTTTGAGAAGACACCTTTAGTCTTCATGGGTGAAATTCATCTCTTTTAACATCAGATGTCTAAAATATAGGTACCTAGTCTGAAGTGGTTACCTTAGTTCCTTCTATAATCAATAGAGATCGATAACTTTGAAGGATGATTCATCTACTCTGAAAACAGATGTGTAAAATAGGTAGAGTGAGTATTTCTCCAGAGGTGTCCACTTGTATCTCCATTGACCACAGAGAGTCTAGACAACTACCTAGACACCTGACTTCTAAAGGGCTAAAAGCAGATGAGCCATTTAGATAAGGAAAAAGCCATATTACCCTTTCTAACATAGCAGTGACCTGGCAGAGTGATGTTATCAGCACCTCTCACAATAGTTTGCCTTATTTTAATAAATTCAGCAAATTCTGACATTTCATTGCATGCTTCTACCATCAATCCCCTGGATCGCTGCTGTTGCTTCCTTGTCCAGACTTCCACAAAACCACTGCTACTTCTTCCTTCTTTACCACCTATCGGTTCTGGTAAACCAGGCACAGTGCCCATGTTAGTAAGTCAAAACGATCTTACCAAATGATGTCAGCTGGAAAGCAGTTGCTTTATCTCTAATTAGAAATGGGTGGCTTAAAACCAGTTTTGATAATCTGGATGTTTTGAAATAAGCTGCTCTGGACAAGAACTGACTAAAACATTCTCAGACCCATTGGTAGATGTCTTCAATGGACTCCTAGAGAAGTATGGTTTCAGAAGCTTGGAGAAGGGCAAATATACTGTCCACCAATTAAAAAACAAACAAAAAACCCCCCAAAAACAAAACAGGAAATGGGAATTAGGAATAGTCTTTTAAAGTTAATCTCACAAAAGTAGGGATCAAATAATCAAGCAAGGCATACCTAAGTACCTAGAAAACAACAGGGAGATTAGTGGAAGCCATGATGGGTTTCACAGAGCCTATACGTTGACTCCAATTGCTTTGTATTAACACCTCTATTTGCTTTTCTCTTTCCTCTAGCTTCTATTTACCTTTTGTTTTCAGACCAGTGATAACTGCCTCTATAAGGGCCTGGAAAGCACACAGGGCATTATGTGACTCTCAGAAGGAAACACCTTCAGCAGTAAGTCAGTGTGAGCACATTTCACTTGCTGGTGCTCCTGGGTGATAGTGACATGTTGACGTACCATGACTTCTTTGACAGGCAGAACAATGTTTCACATTTTCACCAATGTTTCGTATTTTATTAGAAGCCCAGCTCGACCTGGGTGTGTTTAACCGAGCCTCAGGCAAGCAATGGCTGCATCCCACCACCGGCTGCCATTTTGCGTGAAGGGTGCAAGGAGCTTCTTACTGCAGAGAAACGCCTAAACCGTTCCCCTATAAAAACACAAAAGCAGAAAATACATTTTACGCGTTTGCTTATGTATTTATCTGTCAAAGTCTCTTAAACCAACGTTACGATTTCTGGTAGCTAAACCAGGCGTTCCTCAAAATAACCTCAACACCTCGCCACGGCCCTTCCCAGGTGCTGGTCCCACACCGCATTAAGATGGCGGCCGGGGGGGCCAAGACTACAACTCCCAGCAAGCCGCGCGCCACCTCGTCATCCGATTGGTTGCATAGAACCGCGGGGAGCCAATAAGCATCAGGGGGCCCTCCGCCCTCCCTGGAGGGCGCGGTTCGCTCCAGCAGCAGTGCACGATGGGAGTTGTAGGCGTTGTGCCGTCGCGGCGGCGGAGGGCGGTGGTTGCTGGGGGAGGGCGCGGGCGGCGGCGCCTGCGCAGCGGCGGCGGGCGGCGGACCCGGCGCCGCTGGGCGGCCCACGGGGCGGGCCCGGACAGCGGGACACGGGGG
>NW_010972438.1:13423242-13476062 GCF_000737465.1 Haliaeetus leucocephalus
CGGCCGGGCGGCGGCAGGCCGCGGGGGCGGGGAGGGAGGGAGGGGAGCAGGGGGGGGCTCCCCGGGACGCGCGATGGCCAAGGGGCCGCGGCTCGGCCGCCGGCTCGCCTTTCGCGGGCACCTTGGGACCGGCCCTCCTCACGGGCGGCGCGGCGGCCCGTTCCCCCCGCCCCCCGCCAGGGCGGCGGGGAGCCCCTCTGAGGGGCCGCCGGCCTGGGGGCGGCACTCCCTCCGTGGCCAGCCCTGCGCGGGTTTCCCTTCCTCGCGTTTAGAGGGTCCCTCTGGGCTCTTTCTTCCCCCCCCCCGCGGTGAAAGACCCATTTCCTGGTCACGGCAGGTTTTCCTAGGGAAGGAGGGCAGCTCGCTCGCTCCGTGATGCCCGGTGACCGGGCCGCTCTGCCTGGCGGGCACTCCCGGGCCCGGCCATCCCGGGCTCGAGTGTGCCTGGTGCGGTACCGAGGTGGGGAGAGATGGGCTGTCAGGTTGGCGGTTGGTCATAACGCTTTCAATTACATTGTCAGAGTAAACTATAAATGGTAATCTGCAGTCTAGAAGTTATGCGTGTGAATGGAAGCCCTCAGAGTCTGCTACCTCGAGGAAGAGCTGCTTGAAAAGCATCGTAGTCAATTGGTATACTATTGTAGATGTGGGAGAGAATCACCATTTGCTTTTGTTTAAACTCACAATCCAGTGTAACTTTTTAGGCAATTAACCGTTTGAAATTAAGTAAATAATTTTTATGGGCTGGTCTTAAAGCGTTACAAAATTGCCACTGAAGTTGCAGCCTTCCACAAAGAAGTGGGAAGCCACCAATAGTTTCAGTTCTTCGGCATCATCGTACGCTTTTTAGTTCAGGTCAGTCCAAAATATGTGTGCAGTTTTAGCTCTGTCGTAAGAGGTTTAGCATTACCTTGGTTCCAAATCAGATCTCTCTGCTCATAGGAGGACTTGTGACTTTGCAGTTACCCTCTTCTTTTGTATGCTTATTCTAAGACAGACTTTTCTGATCTGAGGATATGTCCTTTTGACTAGGAGAAGATTGTTGCATGAGGCATTCTGTAAAGTAACTTGAACTGTTGCTTATGAACAGTGTGTAGGAATTCTTAAGCTGTATGGCCCAAAAGTAACCCCTGACTTAAAACTGTCTGGGGTATTGTATTTCTCAAATATCAGGCTAGGGGAGAAGCTATTATGAAATAAGTTTAAGGGTATTGATAAATTAATGCAAAACAATGGCAAGGGGGTTTTTTTTGCACTGTCAACCTACTTAGTAAAGTGGGAAAACTCTTGACCTTTTTTTTTTTCTTCTGTTTCCAGTCTATATTGTACTTACACCATACTAGGTGAATCTCTCTTTATTTAAAACAGATAAGAATTTAATTTTTAAAAAAAACACAACAACAAAACTTTGTCCTTAACTGAGACTCTTAATATATAAAGTACATGTACAAAATCAATTTTACTTGAGCTTTTCCCAGTGTTCTTTGTATCTGTATGTTCACTTTGTCTTTTAACTAATTTCCATACAGTAAAATTTCTTGAAGTAATCAAGCCCTTCTGTGTTATCTTGCCTGAAATCCAAAAGCCAGAACGGAAGGTAAGTTAATAAAATTTTCTTTATAGGTTTGTATTTGTGTAATATGAGATGTTTACAGCTTAGTTTCCACTTCTGGGATTTGGGGTTTTTTTTCCTGTTGGGAGAATGGCAATTATAGGCATAACTGTTTTTAGTGGAGTGCTTGTCTAGTACATCCTGTACTGTGGATATGGCTTTACAAGAATGTATTTGCTGGTAATTGCAATTGTGCAGATACAGTTATACCATAGCAGTGAGCGGTGAGATGTTGAAAGCAGTACATGTTGGAGTGTAAACTAGAGTAGTTTAAAATAGCAACTTGAAAATCTTTGCTTCTTAAGTTCTAATCTAAGACTATTTGCTAAGGTAAGCTTCTCTGTATTATTTTTTTTTCTCACCAGAAGCTCTTTCTTATGAAAATGTAAGACTCGTTTCTGTGGAAGTATTAGAATTACCTTTCATTAACATAAGCTTGTTTATTTGCCATTTTCCTTGGCCTTATATAGTGTAAAAGGGATGAAGAGCGAGTTATTTTCTTTAGGATGTCCTGTACTTTGTCCCTTCACAAGAAAATCAAGTGTGCTTTAGCTACTATGAAAGTTTGCCTGATTGATTAGGTCTTGTTATCTTGACAGCTTTGCCATCTTTGGTTGTTGGTTTTTGTTTTTGTTTTTTCCTTTAGATTCAGTTTAAGGAAAAGGTATTATGGACAGCTATCACACTCTTCATCTTCTTAGTATGTTGCCAGGTATGTTTCTTCTCTTGTTTTTATGGAAGAGCTGAAATGTTTAAACGATGTTATGAAGTCTCTAATCCTGTTTCCTCTGTTGGTTGGAAATCCAGATTCCCTTGTTCGGTATCATGTCATCAGACTCAGCAGATCCTTTCTACTGGATGAGAGTGATTTTGGCGTCAAATAGAGGTATGGTCGGTCTTTCAGGAGGACTTTTTTTTAGCTTGAATCAGAACATTTTTGGACTTTTTCTTACATTGCATTCTATTTTAATGAAGATAAAAATTGAAGTAGAGCGGGAAAAGTAATTCTATATATTATGTAAAATCATAAACCAGTGTGGCATTGGGAAAGGCACAACTTTGTGGACAAAATGAGTTTATGGTTGGCTGTGTGCAACCTATTGTGTGTACACAAATCATGGAGCATTTTGGAGGGAAAAGGGTTAGGGAAGAGACAGTTCCTAATTACCTGCATTGCTGCTCTTGCAATCTCCGGTATATAATTCAAGCGTTTTGATTTGTGTTTCAAACCATGTTATACATGTGGTGTTGTTTTCTGGGTGACATTTGAGTCTGTCTCAAGGAAGATTAAAATTCATGATAGTTTGTGTAAATTTCAGTTTCTTGTAGAGGCTTTCTAATGCAGGTGTGAATTAAGAATGGTGACAGTTTCCTGAATTCGCTTTGTTATTATATATCATTTGGGCTATCCATCAGCTTATAGCATCATGAGATGTGCGTATATGCATGTGTGGTAGGTTGACCCTGGCTGGATGCCAGGTGCCCACCAAAGCTGCTCTATCACTCGCCTTCATCAGCTGGACAGGAGAGAGAAAATACAACGAAAGGCTCATGGGTCAAGATAAGGACAGGGAGAGATCACTTGCCAATTACTGTCATGGGCAAAACAGACTCGACTTGGGGGAAAAAGTAATTTAATTTATTACCAATCAAATCAGAGTAGGGTAGTGAGAAATAAAACCAAATCTTAAAACACTTTCCCCTTGCCCCTCCCTTCTTCCCAGACACAACTTCACTCCTGATTTTCTCTCCCTCCTCCCTGCCAGTGGCACAGGGGGACAGGGAATGGGGGTTGCGGTCAGTTAATTACATTACACATTGTCTCTGCTGCCCCTTCCTCCTCAGGGGGAGGACTCCTCACACTCTTCCCCTGCTCTGGCATGGGGTCCCTCCCACAGGAGACAGTCCTCTATGAACTTCTCCAACATGAGTCCATCCTGTGGGCTACAGTTCTTCACAAACTGCTCCAGTGTGGGTCCCTTCCACGGGGTCACAAGTTGTGCCAGCAAATCTGCTCCAGCACAGGCTCCTCTCTCCATGGGTCCACAGATCCTGCCAGGAGCCTGCTCCAGCACGGACTTCCCACGGGGTCATAACTTCCTTCAGGCATCCACCAGCTCCAGTGTGGGGTCCTCTGTGGGCTGCAGGTGGATATCTGCTCCAGTGTGGACCTCTGTAGGCTGCAGGGGGACAGCCTGCCTCACCATGGTCTTCACCATGGGCTGCAGGGGAATCTCTGCTCCAATGCCTGGAGCACCTCCTCCCCCTCCTTCTTCACTGACCTGGGGGTCTGCAGAGTTGTTTCTCTCACATATTCTCACTCCTCTCTCCAGGTGCAGTTGCTGCTGCGCAGGTTGTTGGGTGTTTTCTTTTTTTTTTTTTCGCCTTCTTAACCATGTTATCACAGAGGTGCTTCCATCGTTGCTGATGGACTCAGCCTTGGCCAGTGGTGGGTCCATCTTGGAGCCAGCTGGCACTGGCTCTGTCAGACATGAGGGAAGCTTCTAGCAGCTTCTCCAGAAGCCAGCCCTGTAGCCCCCTTGCTACCAAAACCTTGCCATGCAAACATAATACAGCATGAACGCAACTTGGTGCACTCCTCAAAAAAGTTTGGGTTTTCCTGTTTAAAATTACGAATAATAAAGTGACTGATTGTCAAAGGCAGAAAGCAAATTCCTGCATTGTTTTATGCAGAGTAAATCGATTCCTTTTTCAGCAAACATAGTTTTTAAGGTACTGAGGAGTACTGTATTACTTATCAGACTGACTTTTAGCAAGCTTATGTTATCATTGAAACCTTTTACATGTACGGAGATTGGGAGTTTTATATCTTCTCCATCACAGTGCAAAGGGTGGAAGAAACAAGCTTTGAACTTCAAAGGTGCCTGGGTATGGTACACCCCATTATTTTCTTTCATTGTTCTTCTTGTGTCTGGCAGGTACGTTGATGGAGCTGGGCATTTCACCTATTGTCACTTCTGGGCTTATCATGCAGCTCTTGGCAGGTGCCAAGATAATTGAGGTTGGTGACACCCCAAAGGACAGAGCTCTCTTCAATGGAGCACAGAAATGTGAGTAACAGCTGATATAAAAGGCTGATGTTTTACATTATCTAACCCTAACAATAGAAGGTGTAAACTTACCATGTGATGAATGTTGGAGTCGGATATATGGGTTCTGTCATGCTATGTGTTCATGTTGTGCTGCAGATTTCTGTATTTCATCAGTCTTTTGACTGCTCTCTGGCTTGTTAGCTGTTAAGCTTCAGAAAGGTTTGAAAAGGAAAAGTATCTGCAATTGGCATTGCTGCTGTATTCTCACTGGATAAACTAAGCAATATATAGACTGTGGGGACCCAACCCTTGAACTGTGTTGGTCAGTGTTAACGTAAAAAAGTTAATATTGATTGAGATATTGTAGTTGTTTTTACCTTGCAGTTTGAAGCATGGTTCTTTCTCAGCAATAGGATCTCTGTGCTCTGTTGATAAATGACTTTTAGAAAAATTTGAGTATTCTTTAGCTATTTGATGCTGTACCACACTACTTACTGATCTGTTTACTGGAAAAAGAACCACAAATTGCTAAGGTAATATCTTAACACCCTCAGAGTTTTCATTATCTAAAGCAATCTTCAGTAACCAAACCCACTTGCTTCTGTGTGTATTTGTATTTTCAGTGCCATATTTCAGACAACAAACTTAAAATTGCCCTTGAATTTAAACATCCTGTGACTTATGTATTCCTTCCCAAATTTCTCTACAAAGAAGTGATTTATATTTCTCTAATTGCCCACTGACATGAATCTCCAGAACAAGTACATATTTTTTTCTTTTTATTATACAGTGTTTGGAATGATCATTACCATCGGACAGTCTATTGTCTATGTAATGACTGGAATGTATGGAGACCCATCTGAGATGGGTGCTGGTATCTGCTTGCTTATCACAATTCAGGTAATTTCTAGTCCTCTCTACTTACTCTCCCTTTGAAAGGGTAAAAAAATCAACATTATGGACTGCCTGCCCCACATGCAGAGGAAAAAAGATCAAAATGTGCCTGCTTTCTTAAATACATAGTCTTTTCTTTTAATACAAGTTATTTTTTTAACAAAAATTAAAAAGAGGTGGAACTAATGCTGTATTTCTTTTTTTACTGTAGCTTTTTGTTGCTGGATTGATAGTTCTGCTCTTGGATGAGCTTCTACAGAAAGGATATGGTCTTGGCTCTGGCATCTCTCTCTTCATTGCTACCAATATCTGTGAGACTATTGTGTGGAAAGCATTCAGCCCCACCACAGTGAACACAGGACGAGGTAATATGGCATAGTCCGTTTTCTTTACAAAAATTTGGTGCAAAAAGGCGAAATCTTTTTTACAGTGTGTTAACTTAAATGGCAAATGCTGTTACTAGCATCTTAGCTGTGTACTTGCCATGTAGTGAATCTTGTTAATACAGCAGCTGCTCCTATGCAAGGTGCAAGTACAAAGACATTTCTTTATAATTTTGTAATATGTCACAAGATATTTCCTGAACTTGAATTTCTTACAGTGCCTCCATTAAAACTCGATAATGGTAGACTGCCATTGTTTTATGGTTGCTGCCCAACTTACTGACAGATATCATCTGTTTCTTTCTGCTCCTTGCGTTTCTTACACTCTGCCCCAAAAACCTTATTCTCCAAACTTGACAGGAGGTGATAATGTTTGGTGCTGTATAATAGAAAACATAAGTGAGGTTATCACATTTGCTGTAGTACAAACAATAACTAGTGTCTCACCATGAATGATACTAGAAAGCATGCTGCCTCCCTAATTTAATTTTTTTTTTCCTTTTTTCGGTGGGGAGGAGGAAAGGTGGAAAGAACTTGGTGAACGTCAATGTTTCTAGAGACCAATAAAGTTATTCCATTTGATTGTTGGGCTATGATTTAGTTTCTAGGCCACTACAGGGCGATTTAAAAAAAATCTTGGAAATAACATAGCTGATATGAAGGATGACAGTAGTAAAAGTCTGAGAGCGTGCTGAAGATGCAAAAGACTTGGAGAAATCCCATTCTGAATCCTGTAGTTCAGAAGTAGGCCTAATGGGACAAAGCACTGAAGTTTGGAGATAATCACAGTGCAACTAACTTGGTTTTTCTTTTCCTTTCCAAGGCATGGAATTTGAGGGAGCCATCATTGCTCTGTTCCATCTTCTGGCTACTCGCACAGACAAAGTCAGAGCTCTTCGTGAGGCCTTTTACCGTCAGAATCTCCCCAACCTTATGAATCTGATTGCCACCATCTTTGTCTTTGCTATTGTAATTTATTTTCAGGTCAGTTGGAATAAAGAGGGACTGTAAAACCGTTTGTATGGAAGTAGATAATGTCATCTGCTTCCTTCTACAGGAAATTATATTTTCACTTTCTAGTGCCTTCAGAAGTCTTGGTTTTGTACCTGCAACATCTGGATGTTCATTTAACACTAGCTTCTTTTAATCAGTTTCCATGTTTACTGTAGCCACACAAAACACATGAGACCTACTTTGGTCTCTGAAAAAAAAACCAAACCAGATGAATGTGTACATGTAATACTGCCTAACCCAAACACTGTTGCTTTTTGCTGGAAAATACTTTGAAGTTTTTAAGCCTGTGTGTCTGTTACTGTTTGTTGCAGCAAACTTCTGAAGAATATAGAAAGTTTTAGTGTTTCTTTTCCTGGATACTATGTTCAGTCTTCCTGAAATGTCAGATTTCTTCTGATGTCTATGTCTTTCATACCTTCTTAGATGTGTATTTTTAGACCACCCTGCAGGCTTCCAGGCCCTTTGCAGAAGTGTTTGCGTGGATGGCCCTCTGGGTAGAATATGTGTACTTGCACAAAATGATTGCAGGTTTTTTTCTGTGGCTGTCAAGGCCTTGCACTTGCAATTTATGACCTGTGGTATGGGTTCATGTCCAGATATAATGGGAGACTTTCTTTTGAAAACTTTTCAGGGCTTCAGAGTGGATCTTCCTATTAAATCTGCTCGCTACCGTGGCCAGTACAACACCTACCCTATCAAGCTGTTCTATACTTCCAACATTCCCATTATTCTTCAGTCCGCCCTGGTGTCAAACTTGTACGTCATCTCCCAGATGCTTTCTGCTCGCTTCAGTGGCAACTTACTGGTTAGCCTGTTGGGCACTTGGTCTGTGAGTATTCCTTTTAATCTTGCATACCGCTTTATAAGAGCACGATTAAAATGCATGGTTGAAGAGATGGTCTCTCTAAATACTAAGGCACACTTCTACAGGCAGTCGTGTACACTGAAACTCCTAAATTAGTAAGTTGTTTAAATTAATGGTAGAGTATGAGACCTGCTGTGATCAGTGTAGCTGTTAGGTCTCCATTTACCTTTTACCTTGGGCTGTTCTTTGCTGTCCTAGGTATTTTTGTTGTTCCTTATTGTATTCGATTTCCACTTTAGAAACTGCTTGTGATAGTAAAGTTGAATCTTTGTGTGCTGCTGTAGTAGTAATGATACACAGTGACATGAAAGTGATATAAACACAGGCTTAGCTTAATGGCCAAGTAATAGCGAGAAAGTTGGTGACTGCTTGCTTCCTCCTTGTAGGACACGTCATCTGGAGGCCCTGCTCGTGCTTATCCAGTTGGTGGGCTTTGTTATTATCTGTCACCTCCAGAGTCCTTTTCTTCAGTGTTAGAAGACCCCGTACATGCAGTTGTTTATATTGTATTTATGTTGGGCTCCTGTGCTTTCTTCTCTAAGACATGGATTGAAGTTTCTGGCTCCTCTGCTAAAGATGTAAGTTTAAAATGATAAATTATGTAAGTTTACATGATGAAAACAGATGTGCTGTTGTAAGAATAAGACTGACTTTCTTCTGAGATAGCTGTTATGCTGGTAATCTTCTTGGTAATATTTATCGTTTGTATAAACAGTGACTATGTCTTTTTTGTAAGCGAGGAGGATGAGGGCAGAATGGGGTCAATTTTTTCTCTGTTTTCTTTACTGCTTTTTCAAAACCAACAACAACAAAACTCAAATAATTGCTTTCAGTGGCATTAGGAAACTTTGAACGTTGCTACTTAATGTCAGTATGAGGGCAGGCAAGGTAACAGGAAAGGTAGAAACTCTTTTCGGTGCCAAATGACAGATGCACCATGTGCAAGGCAGTGGCCACTTAAGAACTTGCAGGTAAAGCTTGAATACCCATGCCTGGCCTAGAGAGCCCTTAACTTCTTTTTGGGGAAGATTAAGTAGAAGTTATTTTTAACTTGAGAGCACTGATAACAGAGAATATAGTGCAGTGCATTAATTTACCTGAGCCTAGCTTCTCAAAATTTCCATTTGCTACAGGATATTTGATATTCAGCAGCTATATCATTCTGAAATTGGAATTGGAAAACAAAATGGAAAATAGTTGTCATCGTGGTATGTTTGTATTGTGTGGTTTTGGGTAGGAAATCAAGTTTGGCAGCCATATGGAATGGTTTAATCCATTCTTTAACAAATATGTCATAGTTGCAGCGTGAGCACTGTCTTGTTTTGGACTTGCATCTAGCTGCTTGTTGTCAAGCATGAGGGAGGCATTCACAGCCATGTATAGCCAGATTTTTATTTCAGTATAAACCAATATACAGCTTTTAACACTTTAATATACTTCCCTGATACTGGATAAAATTATTTTAAGTTCATATAAACAAGGTCAGAAATAAAAATTGGTAAATCATTACTTAAATGTTCACTGTGTAGTGGAAAACTGGTAGCTTAATTATCTGAAATTGTGTTTTCTCAGTACATTGCATTCAGTGACCAGTACCTTCAGAAGTTCACCTGCTAGAGTTTCAGTTCCCCTCAATTATTAGTAAATTGTAACCCTGTACAATTGCAGAAATCCAATTTAAGGACAATGTTTCAAGAAGGGATTCTTTCTAAGTCATATATAGTTTCTGATATGGCCTCCCCCAATAAATAGTGAGCTCAACTGAATGTGGGAAACTGAAATGGAGTGGACACTTCATAGGAGGGTTTTGCTAACATCTACTAAACTAAACCCTAACCAGAAGAACGGTAGGTGGCAAAACAGGAACTGAATTTGTGTGCAAGAGCCTACAAATTTCCAGATTTTCCTTTTCTCAATAGGACTAGAATTATCCAAAAATGTTTGTGTAATTGCAAGTGTGGAAAAGTGCCTGTGACTGCAATCAATCTGGAGTTAAAATACTGGATATTTTAAACTCAGATGAATAATGTAAAAAGCAAAACCCAAAAGTCAAAACAGTACCAAAAAAAAAAAAAAAAACCCCAAACCCACTACCATTTACTGAAGTGTCTTGGTTCTGTTTTCCCATAGTACTAAGTTCTGTGGCCTTGGCAAATGACACTAAACTTACTTGCTCCATTCCTTCATTCAATACAGGTTGCCAAACAATTAAAAGAACAACAAATGGTAATGCGAGGCCACAGAGAAACTTCAATGGTACATGAACTAAACAGGTGAGCTGCACATTTCCCAGGCTATTTATGCAAAGTGTTATGGGGAGACACATGGCAAATTTTGCTTTGACTTCCATTTTCTAGACCCTAGAACACAGATATTCTTTGATCTTCAATGTTACATGCATGAGACATAGAATATTGTCTCGTTAATGGAAGGCATGTACAGTACAGCATATTCTTGCCTTAAAAATTAGAGAACATGCCTTAAATTCTGGAGCTTGTATTTTCCTGTTACATTTTTTCATTTTTATACATTTTATAGGATAGCTAGTAATGAGCATTTGCATGTACTTTACTACTTCAAACTGACGCACAAGTATTTTTTTTACTGTAATTTTTAATGTGTTATGTCTTGAGTACTGTTTTCACATAGACCTTGCTTCTAAAACAAGCAGTTATTTAAATCTACTAGGTGCAGAGGTAGGCAGGGGTTGGTCTCTCTAGGTTTTCTAATTGCAGGGTGGGACCTATGCACCCTTCATGTTACAGAAATGTTACCGTAACTTTAGATTTCAGTCATCTGCAAATGACTTGAAGAGCCAGTAGCCATAAGCTTAATCTTTGTGCTTAATTGCATGGAAGACTGTAATACCTTCTCTTCTTAGTTTAGCATTTTTTTCCCTCCAGTCAGGTTGAGCTTTTTATTTCCTTACCTAGTATACTGGCACTATTGCACATTCCTTATCTTGGATTGTAGACCCATGAGAGAAGAGAGTATTCTGCCATTGACTTTTTTTCCATTTGTGTAGTTTCATTCTTGGTTTGTTTTTGTTTTGTTTTTTTTTTAACCACCTGGTTAGGTTATCTCTGTAGTGTTCTTTCTGTTCTCAGTGGGATTGGTTTCCTAGGAAAAAACTGCCTATGATTTAGATACTTTCCATAGATCCCATATACCACTAACCCTAGTATATGTGTTAATATCCTGAGCAAACTCTAGTGGCACTTTTTCTGTTCTCATTTTGTGTTTTACAGGTACATCCCTACAGCTGCTGCATTTGGTGGTCTCTGTATTGGCGCCCTCTCTGTGTTGGCAGACTTCCTTGGGGCAATTGGGTCTGGAACTGGAATTCTGCTTGCTGTCACTATCATTTATCAGTACTTTGAAATTTTTGTAAAGGAACAGAGTGAAGTTGGCAGTATGGGAGCTCTTCTTTTCTAAACTTAGCTTCTCATGGACCCAGGAAAGAGGAGAGGAACATTCTCAAAATATAGCCAGTCAGGTGAAAAGAAGTAACATAAACTTGATAATGTCATTCTACAGGAACACATATTTTAATAATGTTTCCAAAGCACATTCCCTTATGTTCAAACTTTTCTAGCATACCGTTTGCATTTTATAAATTGATAAGGAAAAATGTGCAAGAAAATTTTTTTAAGAAAATTGTTTTTTAATTTTAGGAGAATCAGCTTTCTGAGTTGGATTTAGTTCAGTGACTCTTGAAATTTTTTTGAGACCCTTTCAAATTTAGTATACCTGAAGCCTTTACAGGTTTTAATAAATGTTTGTTAAATAAATGTTTGGAAGGGATTTTTTGCATTTAACTTGTTTTTGCAGCTCCTTTGCAGTAGTGGTGAGAAAAATCTCTCCCTCTAATGCTGAAGTTCCATAATTATGGTTGTAAGCACAAACAGTATTTTAATATGTTCATTTTTGTGTTTGGGTTTTATTTCAGTATGGCAGATTTGGAAGGCAGTTGTTTCTTTTTACTAAATGATATCTCTAATTCCAAATGTTTTGTCTTGTAATTACTACGCTAGACCTTGTCAGATGTTGAATATTGGCTTGAGACTGTTGTCAAGTTTCTGTATAAGATGGGAATGTGTTCTTTCCTACCACCCCTCCTCCATAAGCAGAAGACTCAGGTCAGTTGAGATTCTGCCAGAGTCTGTGCCTAAGAGTTGCAGCTTTGAAACTTGGTCATACCGGCAGCTTTGTAAAACCTTCTAATTAGTTTTCATTGCCATTAGTGGTAGTACTTCTAGTTCTGATGCTAGCTGAAAGAAATGGATGTTATGGATGCTTAGATGCAAATCTGCTTGTGCTCGTTGCTAAAGCTAAGTTTCTCTCATTGATAATAAATTCTGGTCTTGTAGCAATCAGGATGTTATCTGACTACTCATATCTAGTGCATTTTGAGTCTCATTACCACAGAGGAATGTGAAAAGAATGTATGTTACTTGTCTGTTTCTATAGATCTAGATATGAGACCCTTGTCAGATAACTCTTGCAAGTTGCTTGTGTAGAAGGCTTTTCCATCCTATAATCTCATTGACTTGAATGATGCATAGGAAAGTACTTCTTCAGAAGGTATTGGATCTCCTCCTTTTTTTGAAGATCACACCTTCAAATTGGAGAATTTACAGTAAAAGGCTTTAATGGACCAGAGTAATACTTTTACTTTTTAATTTAGATTGTCAGTACTAATCAGGTGCCTAGGACCAAATGCAAATATTTGTGTACGAGTCTTGTAAATACACTTTCTCTATCAGTATTGGACAAGGTGGAAACCAGAATGAGGAGTTACAATGTTCGAATGTTTCTCTACACTGCATCAACATGCCTTCTGTCCATTTTTGCATGCCGGGCTGACAGTATATGAATTACTGTTTCTGCTTGGAGTGATGGGACTCTGTTACATACCCAAGGAGCGCAGATGACAACATCCAGAAGCCCTTGTTAATGCACTGAGCTTAAATACCAAATGCGTGGGAAATCTGCAAATTTGGAATGAGATATACCTATCAATAAAAGTGAAACTCCTGGGGTGAGGATCACAATTGGAAAAGGAACAAAAGTAATGGAATAAAATATCTGTGAAACGCTCACTACCAACCATTCACTATTACTTCACACTACGCTCAATAATTTTTCTGTCTTTCATGAAGTACTAGTATGCCACAGCACAATTTTGATGTGAAATAAGGGACAGTTAAAAAGTGACTTTAAAAGGAGAGGGAAGAAGCGTGGTGTGGTGGTTGTGCTTTGGGGATTCTTTTGTTGTTATTTTTCTAGGAAGCCCAATACAGATTTTGTTTTGAAATAAAAAGGACTCCACTTTTGGGCATGCAGCTCTGGCTGGGCTGGAGCTGTACTTGTATTTTTGGTCATATCATCTGTTTGAACTGGTTGCAGCTTAGACAGTTCTTCAGTGTCTAAGCAGCACTTTTCTATGCATCTGTATTTTTGTTGTCTAGTGGTGAAATCTTTGTCTATTATCAAGCAGCTATGTCCTCAAAGCAGGACCTGCTGATCATACAGTGGATGTTCACAAAAAGAAATAATGCCTAAACAATCTGCTTTATAAATGAAATAAAGTACATCTTTGGAGCTAATGCTTGGCTTTTGGTTTTTTAGATACTGTTAAAATTCTAACACTTGCAGAATAATGTTGCCTGCCTAAGAGACTGTGAAAGTGACCCCTCTCAAAACAGCTGTTTAAAGTGTCAGTGTGAAATAAGACTAATTGTATTTGCTCCAAGTCTTTCTCTCAACAGCAGAACCTTAACCATTCCTCTGGGCTTTCCTGTTCAGAAGAGTTGCAATTCAAAAGGCGCTGCACAAGTAAATAGTGGGAGAACGAGGTAATGATGCATCAGTTTAACAAAAACTGTATTCCCATATGAAATACAGTGCTAGCTGATGCCTATGCCCAATATTGTTTTGCCCTCTGAATTTTTAAACTTAACTTAGAGTAAGGAAAAATTTTCTCTTCCTCCTTGTCATGGTTTAACCCCAGCCAGTGACTAAGCACCACGCAGCCGCTCACTCACTTCACCCCCACTCAGTGGGATGGGGGAGAGAATCTGGGGGAAAAAAAGTAAAACTCATGGGTTGAGATCTGAACAGTTTAATAGAACAGAAAGGAAGAAACTAATCATGAGCATAAGAACAGTAAAGACAATAATAAAAGGATTGGAATGTACAAAACAAGTGATGCACAATGCAATTGCTCACCACTCACCAGCTGATGCCCAGTTAGTTCCCAAGCAGCGATCCCTCCAGCCCCACTACTTCCAGTTTATATACTGGGCATGATGTCACATGGTATAGAATATCCCTTTGGCCAGTTTGGGTCAGCTGCCCTGCCTGTGTCCCCTCCCAACTTCTTGTGCCCCTCCAGCCTTCTTGCTGGCTGGGTGTGAGAAGCTGAAAAATCTTTGACTTAGTCTAAACACTACTTAGCAACAACTGAAAACATCAGTGCGTTATCAACATTCTTCTCATACTAAATTCAAGACATAACACTATATCAGCTACTAGAAAGAAAATTAACTCTATCCCGGCTGAAACCAGAACACTCCTGAATAGAAATACACTAGTACTTAAAAGCAAATTTATTTAAAATACTGGTACGGGATGCAAGAAGTTCAGCCAAGATTTTGGCCATATATGAAGTTGTTTTAAACAACAGCTTGGCTTCTCCCTTGCTGTTTTATTTGTCCCCAGGAAACCTGCATTAATAATAACCATGGCTGCTGTAGGAATATTATGTTATCACACATATGATCACAGAAGTAATTGAAGTCACGGTAGATATTACGAGTTAGCCGCAAGACGCCTAGGTGAAATACCAACACCAAGGCAAAGTCTGAGATCCTCTTTCTGCTGGTAGTCTTTTAGGTGCAAAATTCTTTGCATAGCCTTTTCTTCTGCACTTTAGAGTTCATGTGAAAGCTTCTGCCACAGCACTTAAGTGCTTGGGTGTTTGATTTTGTCCCTGTCACCATTCAGGAAGCCTTAAAAAAATCATCTGGTTCGTTCTAGTTCACTTATTCCTAGGGCCTATCTCCCTATAATTTTGAGGTGGTAGACAAGGCACTTTTTTTCCTAATTCCTCGAACATTTTGTTTGTTGTTGGTTTTTTTGTTGTTTTAAAAAAAGAATTCCTTTTGGCTGCAACTATAAAGGTTGTTGCTTTACTCTGTGAAATGTTTCATAGCTGTGCTCCCTTGATTACTTCTGGGGATAACCCTGTCCCTGTACTGTAAACAGACTGTGATTTGTGAAATAGATTTTTCAGCCAGCTTTCGGTAAAGGAGGAGGCCGAGCGGCCTAGTAACTGCTTTTCCTAATTATTCTCTCTTCCAGCAAGGAATAATAAGCTTTAGGCGGCCTTCAATTTTGTCACGGCTTTGAGGAGTTTCACTCAGGTTTCTGTAAGCTGCTGTTTGCTTACCGAGGTGGCGTGACACAACTGACGGTCCTCGATCAGCCCTCGCCGCCCCGAGTACTAAAACCGCCGCTTCTCGATGTCCCTCTGCGCGCCCAACCAGCGAGCGCTTTCCCGCAGCGAGCGCCCGTCTTCCCAAATACGTGACGGCTGCGGGGTGTTATCGCCACTCAGGAGGAGAGAAAAAGCGCGCAGGGGAGGCCGATGGCATTTCTGGACCTCTGTTTTAGTGGGTGCTCGCCCTGGACGGCCTGCCGTCTCCCTTTCCTTCTCGCTGCTCCCCCTGCCAGCTTTCTGACACGAACCCCCGGCTTCCCTGCCTGAAAAAGGTCACGGCTTGAACGGCGGCCAGCCGCCCCGCTGGCCCCCTCCCAGCTGCACGGGGAGACGTGCAGGTGTTCAAACAAAGCCCTGCTTGTTCTGGGGGGGAGAGCTGGCTCTGTGACCCCCCCCGGCTCCGCCAAACCCCCCGGCGGGCAGCGTGTGCCCGCCTGGTGGCGATGTTACCCCGCGGCTCCGGCGCCGGCCGGTCCCACGGCGCGATCGCTGCCTGCCTGCGCCGCGCGGGTGGGCGTCGTGGGGTGTCCAGAAGTTGGGAGCGGAGATCGCCGGTGTTTGTTTGTCCCTCTGGAATCGGGGCCGGGATTGAGGTGCTTTTAAGCGGCAGCGCTGGAAATGATCGTCTTCTCCTTTTGGAGAGTTTCTGGTATATATTTGTAATGTTTTTTCTAATATTTTTCAAGCACGCTAGGTGCCAAGGGGCAGTTGCTGTAACAGCCACTTGGTCTGCTGGATATTGCTGCGCAGTTTAAGCCTAGACTGAGACAGCCTATGGGATTGGAAAGAAGACAAAACGAGAAGCATTTAGAACCAAAATCAATATTCCAAGCTGGGGACCTAATTAGTCAGCTAGACTTTAAGCTGCTGTTTTATAATATGCTACTGGATGGATCTACTAAAATTGAAACTCTTCTGTGGGCCAGGTTCTAGCAATCCTCTGGCTATCGCTAACGTGACGCTGGCCAAGCTGGCAGCGCTTGGCAGAAAGGAAATACCCTGACGACTGGCACCTCCTTTGGCAGTTGTATCAGAGGGGCTGGAGACGGAATGAGCGCAGACATGATATACTCTGTCATCGCAGAGTGGGCTGTCAAGGTCAGAGATGGGATGCCTGCTGCGAGATATTTCTTGTTGGAGAACAAGAAGACCGGGCCGGTCAATTTTCCAGCAATATGAATATCTGAGAGCTTGAAACAGAGGGAGCAAATCAAACAGAAGAACAGTTAGGATATTAATTTTTAAAAAGCTGTTTCAGACTTTTTTTTATTTCTTTGCAGAGTATCAGGATATATGGCACATGTAAAATCCCAGATTCCCCTTCTTATATATGAAGGCTAAAGTGGATGGCTCCAAAATTGGTGTGAGCACTGTTGGGGGAATATTAGCTATCTGAAATCTGAGATGAGTATTATCCACTTTAATCTTCAGCACGTCTTTAGCCATTTGATATTCTTACAGCTCTGATGTGTCTCTTCTGTACACCTGTGGTGTAAAGCTTTATAAAAGAAAAAGGCAGCTCCAGACAAACTGGAGCAGGAAACAGAGACCAGAACATTTTGCATTATTAACTTCACTATGTAAGTGTGAATTTTATTTTTGTTTAAATAGCTTTATCTTTTGGCAATGCAAGAACAAGGAATCATCACTGCTGCTGGATTTCCAAGGGCTGCAGAACTATGCCTAATGCATCCAGAGCAAGGGCTCACCGTGACCACAAATGTAGTCATTTACACAATGATTTGGGGTTGCAGAGCTCAGCTGTGGAGGGTAACTGGTGGGCATGTGGTCAGAAGCCATAGCTCCCTGAAGGAATTGTGGGAAGAAGTAATACAGGAGCCAAGGCAGTGAGGAGATGTATCCTCGTGAAGCCAGGCTGTGGTGGTATGACGTGCCTATGCTTAAGACGAGTGCATCTAAGAACGCTCTTGAGCTCCAGGATTTTGATGACTGCTGACAATGAATCGTGAGTGCGTTGTGCTGGTGGGGATGGTGATTAAAATTGCAAAGGGGTAGCTGCCTACTAGATTTCCCCAGTAAGAGAAAGCCCAGAATGCCTGTCTGCTGTAGAAGTTGATGATTTGTTTAACCTTGGTATTCCAGCCTGACCTGGTGTTCCCTTTCCACTATACAGAGTTGTCTTCATATTCTGCAGATGTAGAAACTTGTAAGACAGGGAAGTGTGTTTGTTAAAAGTGCTTAGAAAAGGAATTAATTTATCTCAGATGTCTGTGGATGGAGCTTGAACTGGTGATCTTTAAGTTATAAGAAGAGAGGGTTTTTTAACCTGGCCCCTCTTGCTTTGAGTAACTCCTGAAAGGAGGAGAGATTTACACAGTGGGGGGAGGTTTAACTTCTTTAGGTAGGTAGAAAAGAGCTGCCTCTTATCGCCGTGCCTCCCATTTCTTAAGCAGTACAGGCTAGTGAAAGCAAGCCAACATTTGGGATAAGGCTTATCTAATTTAATGATGGAACGCAGTAACACAAGCCAGGGGGTCTAACACAACTTTCTGCAGCTGAAGTACGTTGCTGTCATTTTTATTTAGCTTTAAACACTTGTATCTACCTTTTTGTAGTGGACAGCTGGAAGCTTGTATGATCCTTTAAACTGGAATGGTGACAGGGGTATCTAGTGTGAAAAGAGAAGAGCCCTAGTTGTAGAGCAAATAATCTAGAAGGGTTTCCATTTCTATGAAGCGGATTCTCAGCTGCTACTTGTATTGCAGGAGTTGCTTGTTTCGCCTGAGAGTGTCTGTTTTGGTGGGTACTGGCTGTAATTACAACATGAGAGAGATTTTTGGCTCCAAAGATTGTGCAGTCTGAATAAAATAAAAATTAAAAAAAAAAAAAATGCTGTAGAGAAGGACAGGACTTGTCCCTGGTCATACAGCTGGTCACTGCAAGAGTCCTGACTCAAACACAGTGTCTGTACCATGCCATCTCTGTACTTACGTCTTCCATTGATGTTGCTTGTTCTTGAAGCACCAGAAAGACATGTTAACTCTGTAGAAACTGCAATGCAGATCCAAATTGCACATGTGTATTTATATAAAGTAGGTGTCTCTAAAACATAACTATGAGCAGCTAATTAATGAAGTAGTACACTTCATTCTTTCCTTAATCCCCAAATCAGTGTGTCAGCAGTGAGCTCATGCCTGTAGAAAAAAGAGGGCCAGAGAATCGAGTGGTCCATGTGCCAGCATGGTCATGTTTTTCTTTGTTCTTGCGGAATTGCTGAGAGATCACAGCCCGGATGATATTTCATCCTTGGAGAATATCTCTACTTCTCCAGAGAGCGTTTCCTTTATGCATAGTCCATTAAGTGATGGTCAGAGCTTTGAGTGCCTGCAATTCATCAAGTTTAACACTTTACGTTTACTGTAAGAGAAGACAAAATCATTTCTCTATGTTTTCGGTTGTTAAAAATAATTGCTATAAAATCAACTCAAATCTGGATCATCTCCCTAAGCAGAGGTGACAGATTGATGCTATCGGGGTTCTAGAAGGTGTTATTGGAGAAATAATGAAATTGCCTGAAGGCTGTTACATCGCTACAGCCCAGGGAGCTTTGTATGAGTATAATGAAGTAGAAGCACCCTCTGGAAATCGGGAGAAAGGATCATTATTTAGCCCAGGCTCCGGCCCACAAACTTGAAAGACCTGAGTAAAAGCCTCTGTCCTACTTTCCTGTGTTCCACGGGTGGGTCTGTGGTGGGAGATTCTTGCACAAAACAGATATTTTTCATGTCAGAGCTTCAGTCCCTCTGTGGAAGCGACCCTTAGACTATCCACACCTCGCATTTCCCCCTGATAACGTGCTGCAGCAAAAGTAAACACATCGAAGAGCACTCTGTGTCCGTGAGGATGGGGCAGTAGGGGAGGAAGGAGGGATTAAATAGGACAGAACTGTGTTTGTTCCTGTGGTTGTAGTTTACCAGGACATCCCTGATGTGAGCTGAGGTGTAGCTAGCATCCTCCAGCATTTAAATGTGAGACTGAGGTGGAGGAGAGGTGAGAAGGGAAACCCTCTCACCTGCGTACGGACCACTGATGGGTGTATCTCTCGGCTGTGCTGGTTCCTGCTTGGGTGGGAGGAGCAGGGGGGCTCTGGGTGACAGGTACTGACAGACTTTCAGTACCTGGCTGGATATCTGTGCCTGGGAAATTTCCGTCTGCATCCAATGTTCTGTGGTAGCCAGAAAAGGAACTTGTTTGGTGTTCCTACGGTAACAAGAAGATGCTGTTATGAGGGGATTGGCATGGCAAAAGTGTGAGCAAGGACATGTTCTGTCCCTGCTGCAGAGTCGCTGTGTTACCTTATGGTTGGGAATTGGTTTATCTCCCTCTGGCTACCTGTTAGATTTCATCTTTCCAATATCAAGATTTGCTGAATGCAGTGAAGCATTTGTATGGGGAAAGACATTCACAGAAGAGTGATGCAGTCTATAATGAATCACTTCTATGGATTTTGCACCTCTTTCCATTGAGTGCTTCTGTCACTAATAACAGTCCTTAAGTTACCTGCTACCTCAAACAGTGGATAGCATCCTGCTGGCCTGTGGGTTTCCTCTGTAATCTGTCTCACAAATGCATTGAGAAGACCCAACCGGATCAAAACTGCCTGTGTTAAGCACAGCCCTGAAGCATGTACGGGAGGCTAAGCCAGAGCATGCAGCCTACCACCCTGTTTTCAGAAAGTACGTGGGTATTGTACAGCCTGTGAGTCTGTAAGAGCCGAGCACGCGCATGATAAAGATTAAAGACCTCAAAAAGTCACCTCTTCTCCCTGCCCACCAGCTTTCACCCATGAGGCTGGTGCTTTCCTGCACATGCAGGTGATCCAAGTCAGCATCCCCCAGCCCGGAGCCCTCCCAGTGGGCACCTCTGTCATCCGGAAAGATGCTGCTTTGTTCCATTACCCAGCAGAGCTATTACCGCAGCAATAAAGTGCAGGTCTGACAGGGTGGCTTTGCCTTTCTCTTGTAAATCCTCTGGCAGGAGCCTGATGTGATTCTTGCCAAATACCTCTGTAAGCGGTAGGAAAACCCAAGGGGTTTCAGGAGCAGGATGAATGCCCGGAGAGGTGGGCAGCGGAGGTCAGAGATGGCCTTTCTTCACTGTGTATCAGAGCTTTGTGCTCGCACGGATATCTGCTGCAAGGCACAAGAGCCTGATGCCCTTGGCTCCCAAGTCAGAATGGGCACAGGAGCTTTGCAAGCTTGTTCAATGTGATCTTTTAAAGGGTGTGAGATGAGCTTCACATGGTTTGTTTTCATCTTGCAACAACAGCAAGAGCACTTGACCTTAGGTAATACTGTTTTGCTTTATTTCTGTCTAAAAGGCTTAGCAATTCCTGGATGTACGTTTTTAATTTCCTCACTTTCTCCTATGTACATGTTCCATGGGTCTTTAATTGCCATTTGATGACTGCTTGCCTCCTGTCCCAGCCTGGGTGAGATGGGGTTACCCTGCTCTGATTCTGGCTGAGGGAGGGTGGCTGGTGTTTCTGAAGACAAGTGATGATATGTGTGGATACTCCTGGCAAGATCCTGCCTTCTGGATTGGACAAAGCAAATTAATCCTCTGAAAAAATCTATCTGGAAGGACAGGACCCTTTACGAATATATAGTTATCAGTCTCTCTAATCTTGGGTGCCTATCACCTGTATCCAAGTTGTACAATATAGATGTCCAGAGGGGCCGGAGCCATTCAATAAAGCTGCTGCTATAGTTCTTCACATTAATACCGAGCTTGAGCACATCACTCCTGCGGTCAGTGGTCTGGAAAACTACACGCCGCTCTCAGACCTGGAGAGCTTTTGGGATAATAAAAGAAGGGACAGGCTGAAGCAGGGCTGAGGGTCCTGACAGTCACCACTTAGGACCCAGAAAAGATGTTTCTCTGGTGCTGGGGGATTGTCTTTGGCCATTGTGGCAGCAGTTGGCTTGCTAGTTCCCAGTATTTACCTAAATATGTTTTGGATTGTTGCAGCTCCTATTGTTTGTGATAAAGGGTTGGACAAAAGGTCCATTGATCAGGCGGTTCTTGCTATCCATCTCTGTCTGCCTCTCAAGACAGCGAGTTTGTGGTTGCAGTGACACTGCAAAGCCGCTGCGCTACATCAGGCTGGCACGACGAGTTGCGCTCGCTGGGAGGAAAAAAAGGTGCGATAGCAGCGAGTACAGACTTGCAGATCCTTTTTCCTTTCTCGCCGCATGAATATGCGAATCGCTGTGTGAATATGGTGCGACGTGTGACAGACTGCCTACTCGCTCTATGCCAAATTCAAAGCTGATGGCAAATTTCGTCCCATGTTCTACTTTAGCAGGGGACGGTCTGCCAGGTTTGAATGCATGTGGCATTCGAGGCCTGCGTGGGAGATTAGCATAGACAAAGATGCTGAGTTTTATGAAAATAAAAAATAAATATGAAGGCATCTAAAGAGTGGAAAGAATCTTGTTTCTGGAAGAAAGCCCCTGAGTTTCTTAGGAAAAGTGAAATATCTCCTGTAGTTGTTGTTTGAGCTAAACTTAGTCTGCTTTTCTAACAATGAAAAATGGTGTTTGGTACAATTAGATAGCATATGGAAAATAGTCATATTTATGAAATACTTGTTATTTCTTCTACTGTGTCATATTCAAAATACAGCCCATGTTAGAAATGAAATTGCATTGCATGCAGAGATTCTTGCACTGACAGAGAAATTACTTTTATCCCTAAAATAGGAGGGAATAAGATATTGAAAATAAAAAGCATCAATATTGCTAACGTGCATACAGAAAAGAAGGTTATATCTTGTGGCTCTGAAGTAGAACTTAAATCCAGACATAATAATGCAGATACACAAGAAACTTCTGTTTTAAAGAACTAGCTGGGGAAAAAAAGGATGTGAGATTTCAATATAGATTCATTATAATGTGAGTGCAGTATTAAGGACTGACAGTAAAATTGGCCAGCAATGAGTGGGAATTATAGTTACCTATGGTTTTAACTTAAAATAGCTCAAATAGAAATACTTACTCATTTTATAGAAAGCTTTTTTCCCAGTAATGGATTATAGAAGTGACATTATCACTTCAAAAAATTAACACCTGTAAAAGGATACTATCATGTTTTCCTAATTATTTTTTTTAAATTGGGCCTTCCCTGTTTCTGACGCTTCCCGTTCCTAATCCTGCTGTTGGGGAAGACGGGCATAGGGGTCATCCAGCCAGATCCAGGGACTCGGCCCCGCACTTGGCGGTGCAGAAGCTCCGGCCGTGCTGGGTCCAGGAAGCTTTGGAAACCGGGGTGCGAGCGGTGCCCGCCGAGCACGGGCAGGCAGGAGTCGCCTGAGCTGGGGGCGACGCGGAGGCAGAGCTCCTCGCCTGAGCACCGGGAAGAGCTGCTGCCTGGGTGCAGCCCCCGTGTCTGGTCACAGGTAGGACTGGAGTGGGAACGGGACCCCCGTGCCTCCCTGGGATCTCTGTAGGCTTCGGACGGGTCTGCTTCAGCTCGTCTCGTCAGCTAGTCCGTTAAGTGTGGAAGTCGTTAACTTCACCCAGATGGAAAAACTGTCTCGCGCTCCCGCTCCAAAGGGAGTCTGCGACGGCTTCCTCCGCGTGACGGACGCACGCGGGTGGTGGTCCTACCTGCTCCGGCTCCTTCCTCCTGTCCCCGCTCGACCCTACTCCGCTGGTCTCTTCTGTCACCGCTCATTTGCGATCCCTCACATCTGCGCAGCGCGGGGCCGGGCGCGGGCCCCGCCGACGGCTCTTGCCGAGGCAACGCTCCTCGTCGATACGTGCGTCGGGAAGATCAAGGAGCGCCCTGACAATGGGGACGTTGTACCCGGGTCTCTGCACCCTGGCCGGGGAAACGAGCCTGCCTCCCCATAGCAGCGAGAGCCCCGCATCCCTGCTACCAGGTGACATGGGTGTGATGCCGCAGATGTGCGGGTGAGGTGTCGGAGAGAGGCTTTGGTGGGAGCGAATTGTGACTGCTTTTGGCCAGCAAGATAACTGAGGGGAACAAAGCTGTTTGAGCAAACAATGCGATAAAAGGGGGTGCAGGATTTGAGGTCCCCTGTGCACGCTGATTTGGAAAGCGTGTGGCCATGGAGGTCTCTCTAATACAAACTGAATACATGATTTAATTCATAACTTGAAGTAAACCTCTGCCTGGGGTTTTGGTGGATTTGCTTCTACACTCAACACTCTTGTTTTTTTAATTCTTTCTTTTCTTTTACTGGCATCAGCTTCCTGGGAAAAGCGTTGCCAGGGAGCTTGCTGCATCCTCTCAGGGGTCCTTTTCTTTCTTTTGCCTTCTCCATTTTGCCTTTCTACTCTTCCTCTGTCTCTTTCCCTTCTCTGTTCTCTTGTAATGCACAGCCTCCTTTCAAACACCCCGTCTCTCTTCTGCTTCTCCTCTTGCTTTCTCTGGGATTGTATCCACTATACAGAGGGTTTATTCCTCCTCTCTGGTTGTGCTTTCTCTTGTCTTTTGTTAACATATTTCCGCCTTTCCCTTTTTCTTCCCCATTTTTTAGATTTTCTTTCTTCTTCCTCATGCTTTCTTCTCCTGTTTTGGGGTATTTTCCATTCTTTTCTTCCTCTTTCCTGGCTGGCTTGCCATCCTCCCTTGCAACATTTGCTCCTTGCTCATCGGCCCCTTTCCTTCAGCCCCTTCTGCCATCTCCTTATCCCCCCAGTGCTGTATCTCTGAAGTGAGATGGTCCAGCCCGAGGGACAGCAAAGCGCAAACAGATTTGCTGTATTGCTCCATTGTAGACCTCCTCTGCTTGGGCTCCTCCTCAGCAGCAGCAAAGCACCAGGCTCTCTGCTCGATGGCTTGGCGACCCCCCCGCACCACAGGAGTGCGGTGGTCGCTGGTGGAGCCGTTACCAGAGGCTGGAGGAGTTGGGTCTTGATTTCTCTGCGGGGCAAATCTCCGCTTGCACAACCCTCAGCAGCCAGTGCAATAGTGAAGAACGAAGTTGGGGCACATGAGAGAGATATCCCTCCTTTACTCGTTTAAATATTCTTCCAGTTTGGCAGAAGCGATGTTGAGCACTGCCCACGCTGGTGTGGTGAAAGCAGGGACGTGAGTTTGTTTTGTTAGGCAGTCTGCGCCTTCTCCCGTGATCCACTCAGACCTCGTCACCCTAAAAACATTGGGATTAATCAACTCGGATGGGAAATTTGCCACAGATGCAGAGGTGCTGCAGTGAGTGATTTAGCTGAGGGTGGTCTTCGTTCTCGCTGGAAGTGGACAATACTCCCGTACAGCAGTAGGGCTCCTGTGCTGTGAGAGGTGCTGTGGGTCAGCTGGGGTCCAACATCACAGCGCTCACAGCCCCACACATCCTGGTGTCGCTTGTTGTAAGATTGAGCCTGATGAAACCCCATTCCTGACTGTTCAAGCCCACTCTTAGTGGTTGAGGAATATTCCCTGCTTTCTTTTTCGGGCTGTATATTTTTCTAGGCTTTTCCAGAGTGTGCAGTGTTACTCTGCTCCTCCGGACAGTCATGTCTCGCCGCGGAGATGGCTGCCTCTCGGTGGCAGGTGAAGTGGAGTAGTTGAAGCACTACTAGGCTGGGCCACTGTAAATTATTCTTTATCGAAAATGAGCATTGCAAAGTCTGACCCCCTCCCCTTCTTTTTTTTCCTGTAGGAATACTTCCACAATTTAATTAATTTTTTTTAATATCTCTCTTTCCAGACTTTTTATTTGAGCCCCACTGCCTGCGATCCCTGTGGGGTGAGGGGAGGAAGGCTGAGTGACAGGCTAATAACCTGCTCCGGCTCTCGCTCCAAGCCCAGTGGCAGGTGTCCCAGCGCCCCTATTGAATGCCACCAGCCAAAAAAAAAAAATTATCAACAATCTTCCTTCAACAATGATTTATTATTGCCATAATTTGCCTTGGTACAATGAGCTGCGGAGCGTATTTCTGCACCCGGCTGACAGGGATTTGATGGCTCCAGGTTCCTATTTTATTTAGTCTTGAGCCTAATATGATTTGGTTACCCTCGCCCCCTCCTTCCCATCCCTCTCCTCCCTCCCCACCCAACCTTTTCTCATTTTGTTTTGTTTTCTATGAGTGTGTGTTTCGCATAACCCTGGGCCGGCTGACAGCGCTTGTAAAAACCAGAAGTCGATCTTGCAGTGGCTTTTCACCATTAATCAAGCTGCCTGGAATTGGAAAGTAACACTGACAGGCTTTTATCTTGGAGAGAAGGAGGATGGCAGATGTATTTTATGGTGGATGAGCCTTCACGGCTTCTATTAGACTGGGACTTCAGTGGTACAAGGTGGTGGTTTGGGGGAGGAGGGGAGCGAGGGGGAGGAGAAGCCGGGGAGCAGCCTATAGATAAATAGATCCGTCAGTCAGGCGATGTGGAGGTCTCCAGGCGGCCAGCCATTGTAGGTGACAGAAAAGGCAATCAAAGACAAAACAAATCAAAAGGTACATCTTATCAGCAGCAGGCCAGCTGGACTTCCACCGCACTCGGAGGCCCCGCCGAGGGCAGGAGAAATTAATCGTGCTGTCGAGGCCAGAGAAATTGTCGCCGCTGAAGGTCCAAGTTCAGGCGAGCGGAGGTGGCCAACATTAAAGGAGAAGGAGAGCGGGGGGCGGGAGGAGAGGAGCGAGGAAGCGAGTGCCGCCGTCCCACCACCTCTCTCCCTCCCTCTCTCCCCCGGCCGCCGCGGGCTCCTGACAAGTGCATTCATCGTGCGATGATAGCTCGGCACCTATGATTGGTACCTTTAATAATATAGCCCTCGCTCAGCTGTCACCCTGAAAGAACAATTTTTCCTCCCGCTTTCCTCGATGCAAAGATACATCTGTAATGAGAAGGGTGACAGAAAGTGGGAGCGCGGGGAGCCAAGGAAAGTTTGGAAGAACATTAATCAAAAAGTGAAGCTGGAGGTGATGCCGGCTGCTCGACGTGCCCGTGCCTCCAGCGGGGAGCCAGCGTTGGGTTTGAAGCTCCTGTCGTGTTCCCCGGCCCGCAGCACTTTGGGGTGCCCTCAACGCGGGGAGAGGGATCCTTCACCTGCCCTTGGAGAGGAGCAACTTTGAAAGCCACCATCCTCCTGCACGGCAGAGCTGGTCGTGGCGGGAGGGACCAGGGAGTAGCCCCTCGCGTGGGGAGTCCTTGGTGTAAACCAGCACAACTCCGTTGTGTGCAGTGGATTTACATCAGAGTAAGTACAAAGGGACCGAGCTCTCTTTTTGCTTCCTCAGCCTGGAGACAGAAATATGCTGTTACAAGTCCTGTGAGTTCCCTTGCAGCAGAGACCTACTTGCGTCCTGCTCTGGGTAATCGGGACTCCATCCTTTCGATCCCGCCAGACTCGATCCCCGTTCCACTCCATAGCAGTGCTGTGCGGGAACTGCCCTATTTCCCCAAAGGAGGAGTTTTGCCTTCCAGGGCATGATGCCTTCATCTCCGGGCTGCGGTGTGGCTGGCCCCTGGCCCATCGTGCTCTTATGGCTCACCCGTGTGGAAGGTTCTTGTGTGTTAGTCCAAACCCCGAAGCCTCCCTGAAGCCCCGAGTTACGGACCGAGTTGCAGCGTTGTGTTGCTCAGAGCCGCTGCCCACGTGTGCATCGGCACCCAGCCCCGCGTCGCTGTGCCCGGGGCCGTCACGGGGTGGGGGGTCCGAGGGCTCCCATTGCAGCCACCCAGCACCGCGCACACCCGTGAAATCACCCCGTTGTCAGCCCCTCTGAGCAATGGTGCCTGCGCTGGGAAGTTTGCGGGGAGTATATTCCACCCGCGGTGTAAAAGAGACGCCGGCAGCCCTGCACGGGCAGCCTGGGGAGAGCAGCAGGTGTTGTGCATCTGTGGGAGGCATGGAGGGGATTCATGTTTGTTGTATTTAAGGAACACGTCTATTTCAATTTAAGGGGTAAGCAACGACGTCCTTGAATGCAGTTATCTCCTGTGGTTTTTAGCAGCTTTCCAGGCTGCTGGCTCTGCTCTGCGGTTGTCAGTCTCTCCCTGGGACAAAGCCTTTGGGCTTGCATTCTTTAGCATTAGCGTTTGGCAGTCACTTCTCTCATTCTGTGTATTCGCTCCCTTGTACCTACAACAGATTTGCTAATCTGCATCTGTTTTTGTTTTTATCCTAATAAAAGTGGGGATTATAAGCAGACCTGGATCAAACAGGTTTGTCTGTAAAAGCTGGGGGTGCCTGCCTCTGTGGCCTGTCCTCTCAAATCCCAGAGGATCAGAAGGAAAGCAGGGAGGGTTAGGCAGCATCTCAGAAAGAAGTAGTTTGTTCTAGATGGTTTCCAAAAATTGGGTGGTGATTACTTTCTGCCTTCTCTATCAAAGCAGATAACTTCTGCAGACATAGTTGGTGGGTGTGTGAACCATATGGATAAATGTTGGTAATAAGTGGTGACAAAAGCAGCCCTTGAGGAACATTTCCCTCATCCATACCAAAAAGTTGAACCCAGAATGGATAAGCACAGCTCATACGGGGAAGCAGAACTCCATGCAGACCTCCTTAGCAAGAATACACAGAAGAGGAAACGGCTCCTGGAGAGTTGGCTTGGTCTGTCCATCCAGGAGCTTTGGAGGGTGCTTAAAGGATGAACCCTTCACATATGTCTGCAAAGATGATATAGATGCGGTTTGGTGGTGCTAAAATGAGGAGATAATGCTTTTGCCTGGTAACATTTTCTGCAGTCTGTAGGCCAGTGTCTCCATGGCTTGGAGCTGTAAGAACAGGGACCTCTAACTCAAACGCCTGAGATGATTTTGAAAACTAAACAAGTGACCCCTGAGCTTCACTGAGACTTGTGCTCCTTCTAGATACTGAGGTTCTTTGGGAAAACATGAACCCAACATCTACATTCCTGAATTTCCACTAATGCTATCAACCTTAGCAGGAAAGCATCTGTACATCTGAGCCTGGGTTTTGCAGAGGTACTGCACATTTCTAACTCATGTGCCTGTCATCTCTAAAACATAAGTTCTCAAAGTAATGGATGCTGGTGAACTGTTACCTAAGAGGATGACTCATTGAAGACTGCAGTGTAAATCAGGAATAGAGTTGGGTCTTGAGATATCAGGGCGTGACTCCTGAATTCATTTCAGCCGTTACTTCTCCAGTGGAAGGATGTGCTCTATGTGCAACCCAGGCTTGGCTTCATGCTTTTAGAGCTTATCACAAGTAATTGGCTGTATCTCTAGCACTACTGCATCTACAGGGGCTTGTGAGCTGGGAGATGCAGAACTGGCAACAAACCTCTGCCAGGTGATTGCATCCAAATCAACGGGAACGTGGGAAGCAAGTTCTTTTCCATTGCAGTTATCACGCTGACGTTACTGTCTAAACTTGGCCTGAACACCAACTTTTGGGGGCTAAAAAGCCAGGTCTGTTAGGGAATTCTGCACAAACGCCCTACGTGCTGCTGAAACAGTCAGTCCCTTATCCCCTTTATGAAAGAGCCTCACAACTACAGTCCTGAGACACGTGATGATGCTGACATGCGACACATACAGTGCAACCTGTGTGCTGAGAAACTGTTATTTAACATTGTATCGTGCTGCTTGGGCAGGTACAGAGTGTGGGAGGCAGAGCCAGGCCCAACAGCCTCAGCTAAAGATGGACAAAATGACGTTACGTGAAGTCCATCCTCACTGTCTAGATCCCCAGCAGCCTCACTGCAATCAGTGCAGGTTTGTAACGATGTAAGTGGAGCCAGGGTTCCATTCATAACGTAAATATGGTGAATTATAAAACAAAGCAGGTTTCAAAGTGCTTTCTTGGCATGTGGTTCATGTCTTGCTAACTCTAACTGTGAGGTATTGCACCAAAGAACTAGACACTGCGTGAAGTCTAACCAGAGAGGTTGTCACCCTGGGCAAGATGCATTTAAACGTGAGATGAGGTCATGTTTGCATCATATTTATGGTTATGGCAGAGCACAGATATGTTGCAGTGTTTTGATTGCTTTTACAGATGGGATCAAATCATCCCTTAATTATATTAAAGAAATCAGGTTATGAGCTGGCTGCTGTAGCACCATTCCACTAAGATGATTATGAACAATTTGGTCCTGTCTGCAAACATCTTAATGAAATGGGGAAACTACTCAATGTAGTTGAATTTGCAGTGTAGAAATGACTCAGTCTTTGGTCTCCTGCTCTTACTACTACTTATAACTTCTTAAAGCACCAAAGGTCACAGGATAGCAAGCCCACCTCCACCCTTGCCATGCACTGCCTAGTGTTCTTGCTCTGCTCCCCAGCAGCAAGCAGAGCCCTTGAACCCTGCCACATCTCCTGGACATGGGTAGGGCTGAGAGACCCCAAAGTGATTGCCTCTGCTCTTCTCTGGCTCTTGATGTCAGCAGGAGCTGAACTGTGTGCAGGGTGTTACTACGACTGCTGTGTTCACAGGTGCCCCGTGGGGTGTTCTTGATCCCGCTCTTGCTCCCTCCCTGCTGGAGAGGGGCAGTAATTCCCTGTGAGACAATGGGAAATAATTTCACTATGGTTGAATTTTTCCTGGTCCAATCTGAAATACTTCAGCTGGCCAGAGCTCTCGCCTACTTTCCCTCCCCAGCAAAAGTCAGCACAGACCCTTCCAAGCTTTTGCTGGAAGTGTCTCAGCAGCATCTCCCACACCTCCTTGCAGTCTGCATGGGATGGTTGGTGGAGGTCAGAACTAGGAGCCTATTGCAAAAGTCAGCATGACACCAGATCATGGAAACCACAGGGGTTTTTTAATAAGATTCTTCAGCCTACAGATTTGTTGGGTTTTTTTCTTCCCCTAAAGAATGCAATGTATTTTCTAGTCTCAGAAGTTCCATTTCAGGAGCTGGGATAGCCAGTCCCCAGGAACGTCCCCTGCTAAGAGCTGTATTTGACACCAGTATACTGCCCATCTTCACTGTAAAAACTGGAAGCTTTCCAGGACAGAAATCATCCCTCACTGTGTGGGCACACGGCATCCTGGGCAACAGAGCCATGGCCTCAGCTGGGACCTCCAGCCTTAACCAGAAAACAAATCAAGAAAATAGCATGTGCTTGGCAGATGTCCGGTTCGGGCCAGACACAAGGTTACTAGACAGTTTTAAAAATCTTTTCTCATGTGCTTCATCTTTGTGACAATGCTCTGGGGCTTAGTTCAGTTGCCTGAACATACGTGGGCCTCCATGGCATCTGCAGGGGGTTGGCAGCTATGATACATGGAGCAGCATCTGCAGTGGCACTGTGTGCTTATGTGGGGGCCCCATAATTACATGTTGTGGTTTCATATGCGGTTGGTGCACATGTCTCCACTTTTGCAAGCAAGTCTGGAGTGCTACGTGATCTGGCGACGCTGGTCTCGCTATTCTTGACCGCAGCGGTGGATTCAGTCGGGCTCCCTGGGAAGTCGCAGATTTCCCTGGAAGTAACACCCATTCTGTCATCTGCACCACCGCCGTGCTCGATACCTGCCAGTTGCCACCATTGTTTTTGAGGGGGAATAATAGCCCAGGACAGAAAACGGCAAGCCAGGCATCAAGGGGATGAATAATTGACCCAGAACACAACTATTATAGTCACGAGTGTGTTGAGCACCCTGTCAGGCAGAGCTTGTCGTGGCCGGGTGAATTCAGTGCAGCGGGGAATTGGCAATTGCAGGGACGGAGCTCCAGGTCTAGGGGATCAGGCACGTGCTGGAAATGCTGCTTTTGTCCTTGCTGACACTTGCTTGACAAAGGTCCTTAACAGGCAAATTGCCTTTGCTACAGGGAGCACAGAGCCCCCCCCCTTCTCCCTGCTTGCACAGCAGCAGCCCCAGCCGGGATGTCAGCCTGGGGCTGGACGAGGGCGGACCGCCTGCCTCGCTCTGCGTCCCAGTTATCCCAAAGAGTAGGAGCCCATAGCCAGCCTCACTGACCGTCCCCCACGCTGCATGAGCTTGGTCTGGAAGTTGAGGCACTAACGTGTTTTTATCACAGCTGCCTTCAACAGCCGCCGTGGCTTCCACCTTCCCACAGGAGACGGGATCCGTGCAGGGCTGTGGGATCAGGGGCCATGGTGAGCGGGCAGTAAAATCTCAGGTTGTGCCATTTCCCGCTTTTCGTTGCAGACTCAGGAATGTGAGTTTTCTTTCTTTGGGAAAGAAAGAGAAAGCGTCAGCTGCAGATGTTGAGAGGCAGATGTGAGCCCGCTCTTTGCTTCCTTGCCGTGCCTGCACCCCTTCCTAAACCTGGTTTCTGATCTGGAACATGCTCGTCTCTCCTCTTCTTGTTTTGCCTGATTTTACACCAGAAAACTGTCACGAGCTCCGCTGGCTGCTGGCAGAGTCGCAGGGCTGTCGGCCAGTGGAGAGGGGCAGCGGCAGAGCCGGGGGACTGGTGCCTGGTTTGGAAATCGGGGCTGGGACCCCAGAAGAGCTGTGCAGGCTGCACAGTGACAAGGTCAAGTGAGCAGCATTAGGTCCTCTCCTCTTTGGAAACCTTTAATTGGCACCCCAAAAAACCCCAAGTAAAGACTGTTGAAAATGTTGTTTGTAATAAAAATAAATTGGTTCTTAATTTTTATTATTTAAAGAAAAAAGTTCTGCTCTTTCCCTGGCCTGCTCACTTTATCAAAATCTTCCCACTGAATAAATTCTGCCATTGTAACCTTGCCCGCTCCCAGGATATGGGTGCTGTCTCTTCGCCTGGTGTAAATGACTTGCTTGGATGTGCACAATTAAAATATGTACATTGATGCACAGGCTCCAGAGCTATTAATTGGCAGAGGAGATACAGGTGGTGAACTGAGATCCCAAAATGTGTTTATACCCAGCTCCCAGAACTGATACAGAGCTGGGCATTTGCATTTGTTCCTTTTAAAGGGATGGAAACGGTAGGCAGGAAAAGCTGTTTGCTTCCAGGTGCTCTGAGGCTGGATGAGAACAGTGGTGTTTAAAATAAACTCCTGCTGGTAATGAGTCTTGATTACCAGGGTATCCCCTGCCATAACAAGAAAAAAGCATCATCATCTTCACCTCTCTGGAGTGTTTCCCACCCTGAGGAACGCTGATGTATCTCATGCCCCAAGAGTGTGCGCGGGCATCAGCACAGAGGGAAGGTTTCCCAAACAAATGTTTTGCTGGCCCTGCCATGGTGCTGAGGATGCAGGGTGTAAAACAGGTCACTGACGTAATACTGGCGTGTCCTCCGGCCGTCCTGCATCCCTAAAATAAGGTCATATGCTTATCTTGTGCCCGCTGTCCCTCAGCAAAGCCCTTACCCTGCCATGAGCTGCTGTGCACAGCCCAGTGCTGTTCTTTGTTGGTACCTCAGTTTCAAATAGTAAAGGCCAATGCAAGAAAGGAATCATGAAGTTTTTTCATTGTGGGCATCTGGACCAATTTTTGAGATGGAAAGTTTTTAGGATGTGGGTAGTCTTGGGTTTTCTTGACATCAGCAGTCTCCTAGCTGGATCAGTTTTCACAGTATGTCCCATTTTTCTCATAAAGGTTAATTGTGTTTTAGATGCTTTTGGCCACATGAAAACTAAAGATGCGGCAATTTCTGACCTCAGTATGTGTAAAGAGGGGGAATCAACTTTCAGGTGCTACCACACTGTGGCATCTGCATAGGAGGCACGTACACTGGATTTATGTGTAGCCACTGTCTCAGAGCAGGATCCAAGTGTGGCACCGCTCCATGTCGAAAGGAAATCACAGCTTATAATATTCAACTGGTTACTATAACCCCCACCCACCCCAGGTTTAATATTAGAACTATTTTTCACGTTGAAACCGAAATAGTACAAAATATGGGCTTGCTGTAATTGTTGTTAGATTATGTGTCACCCTGATAAGATGTAACAAATATTTTCCTACACAGCAGGGCCCGTTTCCCTGCGAGTAATGGATGGAGAAACTTCTCATAGTGCGTAGGCAATCGGTCGTAAAAACTTCTCTTAGAAGATTAATGCATTAAGTGCAACCTTTGTGGAAAATAGGAAGAAAAGAATTAAAATAATAGTTTGTTCTTTCATGTTTAATATTAATAACCAAACTTATTTGGTGGGAATGTTCCTTGCTGCATGTGCCTTCCCTCTTCAAGGGGTAGCTTTGTGTCAAATAAGTATTTCTATTTTTTTTAAAGATCCTTCATCAGCAGCTATTGTATATGGTGCAGTGATTCTTTCAACAGAACTATTTTTATCAGTAATATGAAAGACTATTTTCATGGGCAAAGCTTTGACACCAATAAGTCTGCTGGACGTCACTTAATAGGCTAGATAAACATTTGCTCACCATTTAGCGTAGAAGGATTTTCCCTTTATATCACAGCTTTACGTCTTTCATAGACACTTAATGGCCGTTAGAGAGATGGCACCCTCAGGAGAGAGCTCTCCAGAGCTGGTGCACGGTCAGAGATGAGGCAGGGGCTTATTTGCTGCTGTATGAACATTAATGTGCGGAACGGAAAAGCGAGGCCCTTCTTGTCATGAGCTGATTTGCACCGAGTCAAGTCCCTCAGCAGCAGAACCGAGGGTTTAGGAGGAGCACATCAGTAGGTAACAGTGTCCCCTCCTGAGCGCACTCTGCACCTAATTCTGCTGTTGCCCATTAGCAGGGTTCTTGCTCCTTTCTGGAGACTGTTTGGTACCAGCCACCGCTCAGCCAGAGTAGTGGCTGCAGCTAACTTGGCAGATATAAGGATAGTCTTACATGATGAAGTAAAGATTTTATTTATTTATTTATTTATTTATTTAAAATTGCTCAAGGTTTGGGAAAAATGTAAATTTAGATTGATTGCTGCTGCCTTCCCTCATGTGTATTTTGAGATCTTGTTTTCTTCCTAAAGTACACTTCTGTACCTGCAGTCAAGTCTCAAGTGACAGGTACCATCAGTCAGCTATTGAAACTAGGGTTGGATGGAACTGCTTATTTTCAGTGTGTGGCGCACAGTTCCCTTCTTCCTAGCTCTTTGCTTGACATTTGAGATCTGCTAGGCTATCCAGCTTGAGTTTTACAGAGGCTCACTTGTTTTACTACTTGTGAGAACAGATATTTCTTCCCAGTTTTACAGAGCTTAAATTTTTATAAAGAACATTTTGTAAGCAAAGAAATAATTGGTTTGCCAAAGAAGAAGCAAGAATTTCTGCTCTCTCCTGCCAATGGTAGGCAGTGGGAACAGCGGTCTTAAGATTTCAGTATTCCAGGAGGTACCATCCTTCACCGCCCCAGTAGGTCTTTTGCTGCTATGTGAACAGAGCCAAATTTATCAGTAAAAAGCCAATGCCATCAAACGGTGATTGGGACTTTGAACACCTCTGGCATTCAAAATTATTCAGGGCTTATTCAAACTTCTTTCTAAATTGATCAGTTAGATATTTCAGAAAACTCAAAGAAAAATGGTACTTGTATTCTTAAATAACTACATTCATCATTGCCAAGAAGGACTTTCAAACTGCAACAAGAAAAAAAGGGTTCGGTTTTGACCATGCAGCAGCCTAATTTCACTGGGTCTCTTTCCATTGTGCCATAGCACTAAAACAGAACATGCCATCCTGCCGCAGTAAAAAGAGATTTTAGAAGCATTGTGAAAATTATTCTGATGGTGTAATTGCAATCTTTATTCATTTGGAGTCAGTAAGAGAGAGGATTTTTAGGTTTGAAAGCAGGACTGCTCCTTGGCCAAAAATATTCACAGATAAACCAAAAATCATTCATTAAATATCTCCGTCACTACTGTTTAGTTGCAGATGTAGAGAAAGGAGTAGATAGATTATTTAAAGTACAAAAGCTAATTAGGGTTGGTTGACAGAGTACTGAATTTTACTTTGAAGAATGGGACAGGTTTTTACATGACTGAGTTGGTAGAATGTGATCAAAACATTATTAAATCCAAACCATCCAGCTTCCTTCTAGCTCTGCTTTTTTTTCCCCCAGCAGTCTCTGCTGTTTAGTCCATGTTCTCTGGAGCTGAAAAATCACGACCAATTTCCACTAACGGCACTTCAGTGCAAGGAAGGGACAAGCCTCTAGAGCATATGGGGGCGAGGACAGAGGTTTTTAGCAGCTGGACTCCTTCCCCAAAAAGATGATGACTGAGCTTACACATTAGTTTTAGAAGTCAGAATTCTATGATTTAACAAGTAAGCTTTGTTACATTTGATACACAGCAATTAAGCCATGTAAATGTATTTTATATAAACATGCATACTGTGGCTCTGGGATCATTTTAGCTGCTCTAACTACCAGGAACTCTTAAAAGAAAACCTCTTAGGAAAGGAAAATGAGTAACAGAGGTGCTTTTTACCTTTTTAAAAAACAAAAAAGGCAGGCAAAAAACCCCTGCAACTGCTAGTGTCCGCCTAATGTAATACTACTGAGATTCTCCCAGTGCGAGGAACCAACGACTTTCTGTAAAGGATTCATGGAAGGCTCAGTAGCAGCATGTTTGGTATGTGTCAGAAAGCTGCTCATTTAGGAACATGGATTAAAATTCTTGATGAGCTATAAGTATTAACTGAAAACTTCACTTTGCAGCTGCTAAAAAGGGTATTTAAAACTGGGCTCCTGTGACAAGTTATTATTTCTTGCCTTCCCACCCTATGAACTACACTGATTTAAGTAAGTGTACATAAAGTGTTTTAAATCACTAAAGGTTCTAATAAAGAATGTGAGATTAGCCACTTTATAAAGCTGCTACATATTTTTCCCAGTTCATCCATTTACATGGTTACATAGATTTGTATTTCAATGTTACAAGGATCTTAATCTTTAAATCATTTATCCTCAGACTGCTGTGAAGCAATCAAATATCCATGCTTTACAAAACAAGGAAGCATACTTTGCGAACAACAGACTAAGGCTAAGTCCGTGCAGAGCAGGATTTCATTTTTAGTTTGCAATTTTTTCCTGATCCTAGGTGCTAAAGAAAGTGGGGACAGAACATAGTCAAAAAGTAGATAACCATGATGGAAAGCAATTTTTATTTAATCTGCTTTAAGAAGGTTAAGTTACTCTGGAAGAAAGGCTTTAAATAGGGCCAAGATAATTACTATTATGCATTTCTGCATTCTCCAAAGAAGTCTTCAGAAAATAAAAAAACAAGACCTACAAAAAAAGTAAACACTTTACAAAGTTCCCATTACTATTTCCTTCCTTTGCTATAGATCTATTTTTGTGTTGCAGGTCCATTTTACTCATATTTGGCTTTGTTAATTCCAACTTATTTTGACTGTTTCTTTAGGCAGGTCAACACCTGGGACAAACACACGTAAGCTTCCAATATTCTTGAAATATTTTATTATAAAGCACTTCAGACAAACTTTGATTCAAAAAAAAAAAAGTTCTCTTCTGTAAAAGGAAACTATTTTAAAACAACATTCATAAAGAAAATAGACTGTTCTTAAGCATCAACTTCAGTTAGAGCTCTTCTGTAATGAAATCTAAAGACAAAACTGATGGGTCAAGAGCTATTCATTTCATATATACTCATAAAAGGGAGACTAAGATGTTACACAGACATCATGGAGCATCTTATTGTTGATAATGAAATAGGAACACTTGGTAGTTAATTCTGGCCTGACAAAGCAGTCCAACATTTAAATATTTCTCAGTCCCAAAAGAGACAAACCATTAACATTTCTCATACAATAATTAAGCTAGCCCTGGGTAAGGGTTAAAGCCACTTCAAAGCATCTAACATAAGCTCTTCATTTCATGTACTTCTCCTGTTGATCAGCCAAGATTTTTGCTGAGGATTTGGCATCATAGAAAAGTTCATTTATTTCTTCAATATGCTCTTTCTCAATGCTGTCTTTCCCATTAATCTTGGCAAGCAGGTTAGCTGGGGTCAGTAACTGCACAGCATACCTGTGATCAAACAGAGATGGATGAATAATTACAATTCAGCGCATCCCAGTGAACCGAATACAGGTAGGGGTGGGAGATTTGTTAGGAAACATACAGCTCTACCAGCAGCGTAAAAAGTCTGCAAGACCCTCCATCACATACATTCCTTAAAGAAGGAAAGAGGAGGATTACCACTCTTTTTTAAAAGTGTCAGCACTGTTCTTAATAGACCACATTATTGTATGGGAGAGGTTTGTATCGCTTCCAAGAGTGAGTTAGTTATCCTACAGTGGTTTTAGACCCAGTCATACTTAAGAGAAAAGCCAACTGCACTCAACTTACCTTAAGGTTGTCTTGGTACCAATTTCCCCTAAATGGTTTAGAGCTTCTTCACTAATATTAATTCCTTCTGTCTGAGCACGAAGTTTTATGATCTGTTGGGACGAATGAGTAAGTGAGGTGCCAGCCCAAACAATTAGCACGATAAACTACTTAGCTTAGTATCTGGAAACTGTCAGCTTAGAGATGAGACATACTGTAAAACAAGATGATGCGGAGAGTTATCCCAGTGTAGCTTACCACTAAACTAGAATCTGTAGAATTTTAAGTCTTTGAATAGGCAAATATAATGCTGAAAAACTGATTATCACAAAAGGCAGGTAAAGTAACATGTCTGTACTACTAACCCTCCATGATAAGTCTGCTTGGTTAGCAAAGTGTATCTACTAGTAAGGAGCAGAATATGAGAACTTAAAAAGTATGCAGGAAGTAAGTGACAGCTGGAGTCTTGTGTACTGCTACTCCAGTTACTAAATTTTGCAGTGTATCACTGCTGCTGTACAGCAGAGCCCTCCAAAAAGCCCTACAAAAAGCTACGCCCTTTCCTTAGCAGCTCAAAACACACTTTTTATTCAATTGACAAGAAGATAGTAAAATAAATCAGAAAGTTACTTTCTATGATTCACCTATTCCTGCAAGAAGAAAAAAATCACTAAGAAGAATCTAATCTTTCAAGAACAGTCTCAGGCTTGTACCAGTTTGAAGATCTTTACAAAGTTGGAGAGCAAGATATCACCAATAAGCCTGAGCATATAAAGCTGTAACAAAAGTGGCACAAGTCTCTCGGTAGTCCGTATTACCAGCTGAGTGATAAGGGGCAGACTGGATAATGATGTTGTGTTGTAGTGCTGAGATAACTCTGGAACTGCAAGCCTCATATAATACAGGTATTTTTCACTTTGGCAGCTTTGTAAACAAGATATCAAGAAGCACTCGTTTAAATTAAAGCCATAAAAATGCGCTAGGAGAGTCGGGGTAGGGAACAGAGTAAAGGAGAGGGGCTAGAAATGCCAGGAAGTTGTGCTAAGATATTAATACTGAATATTGGCAGTGCTGCTGCAAATTGCAATTTCAGATTGAAGATTTTTTTCTATCTTTTAGATCACCTAAACATCACCTTCCCTTCATTCAAATACTGCTACTTTATTCTTCCCCTGCTAGAAACAAGGTATCTTGAATGCCACATCTTTAACAACCTTTTTTTAAAATAACTTTTTATCTAGCAACTCTGTAGAACCTTACTGAAGGGTTGGGGCCCAAGCCATTAACCCAGCAAATACATATATAAATAAGTTTCTATGAAATAGGAAAAGAAGTGTTTATCAGATAAAATAAATTAGGAACAAAAAGTCCAGTTATAACCTCTAATATCTAACAGCAGGCACATATGCAAAAAGTTTGATTACAACAATACCTGACTAGAATACGCATAAAAGTGAACTTTCTCCTTATTCTGGTTGCGCTAAGTTAACTGTGGGTCTTGCTCTCAGAGCAGCACTACACAATGGGATTTCTACTTTATCAACATGAAGAGAAATATTTTGAACTGGTTGTGAACAAACTTTCAGTAGATACATGGAGAATTCTTGTGCTGATAAAACAAATCAGTTGTGAGAGGCCAAGGCCAAGAGTCTCACAAAGAAACATCAGCAGTGAAAACTTCTTCCTAGCATGAAAGGAAAATGGGACCAAAAAATAGAGAAAAAATATATGGACATCTTATTTTTAAACCACCCCAATTGTATTTAGTTAGAAATCAAAGTCAAGTGTAACAGCTCCTCCTCTTCTCCCAAGAGAAGTCATTCAAAAGCCTTAATTTAAGGGAAGACGAGATTATCTGACTAAGGGAACATGATTTATGAGACATAATGTCTGGACTCCAGCTTTAGGAAATGCTACTGTAAACACTTCCTTTCCCTCACCCCTGGGGAGAGTGGAAATCATGGCACTTACCCAGCTGTTCTTAAAATCAACAGTTCAGAAACTAGCTCTTTTAACTGTATTATCTGCATGATAATATAGCACACAAGGCAGGTATTATATATCAACCTTAACAAAAAGCAACTCAGAGTACATACTCCTGCTACCCTAACTACACAAAATTCACATAGAGTATAGGGAAGTCCAGACCACAGTCTTTAACACCCCTAGACTGAGTAAAAGTCACACTTTAAAACTTGTTTTGTATACAGACAAAATGTAATCATATTATTAAATCACTGAGCTGCTTCTACTGTAATCTATACCATAATGCTTTAAAGTGTCCTTTTATGTACAAAAAAATCACCCCGAGAATGGGTCACAACAGCTGTATATGAAAAGCTCCTCAAACCAAGTGAAATGAAGCTTTGCCTCTACGTTTATATTCGATAAATGCCTCGGCTTCACCTTGGCACTTATCCAGCAGCAGGAGACTATTATCTTGTGACAACGCTCTCCTCCATTGACACTATCTCTTAAATAATACAAAGAATTGACATGATAAACCGTAATGTCTTCTGCATTGTGTCACTTCACAGCATTGAGACGCTAATGAGAGGGGATCTTTGACACAATGCATCATAATGGCACCCAAGCATTATAATCGATACACAATACATTGTGATGGCCCCACAGGAAAAGTTTCAGGCATTCAGAAGCATATCTCTGCAACACTTACTGTGCTTACATTTCCAAACTTGACTAGGAGCATGAAAATCCTCCCAGTTTCAGGAGACAGTCCTAGTAGGTTAAAGCTATAGTACAGGGCATAGAGGCAAAAATGCAGTGCACAAAGCTGCATTCCTCAATCGCTCTCATCTCTTCTGTGGAGGAACAAGCTGAGGGCTGGGACCAAAGGTCCCAAGGTGTGACACTTCATCTCATACCAACTGAAAAAGCACTACCTGCTGGAACCTGCAAACTATGTGGAAAGCCCACCTGTGCAAGAGATAGGGTCAGCTAATAATTCATGCTATTTCATGCAAGTGAGATGCCACTTTCAGCCCTAGATATGCTTACAAATACAGCCCCTCTGTGGGTGGAAATCAGACAGAGAAATTGCATACACAGTTTTAATCAGCTTATTGTAAATGGTTACTAAAGCAGTATGCATTAAGGAAGTGGTAATCTTTCTGGCACAAAACTTGTTGACCACAGTCAAACAGCTCTATAGTAACAGAATACGCAGAAACATAGTGGTCATCCCAACAGACTAGAACTCTGGGGACTTTTTACAAGTTCTCTTAAAATGCTGTGCATACCTGCTTCATTTCTTGGGGTGTATACAGCATGGTTCGGATAATCATTACTCTGTCCAGCAAGTCCAGTGGTATTCCATGAGGAGACACTACATCCTCTGTGCCTCTACAGGAGAAACCAAATAGAAAGAGATCAGATACTATTCTGAGTTCAGTACATTGATTTGCCTAAAATCAGTAATAAGTGACTACACATCTACTAGTTTACAATTCTTGTATGTTCCTGGAGACACACTCCCCAGATAGAGACAGGAAACATTCTAGTCTGAAGTTCATACTGGACAGCCTGAAGGAAAAAAATACTATTTCTGGAGCTCTTAAACATGCCACTCGAAAACAGTTAGAGGTGGTGCTTTCCTGCATTATATCTTACCATACAGTCTTATCTAAGGTTCCAAGGTATCTTCCAGCAAGGAACAAATCATTCTTACGAAGTTGTTTAGTGGTATCAGTAGAAATTATATACACTATCATCCCTTTGGAGAACGCCCCCTCTTGCGGAGCAAGCCATTACTCTGTTCAATCCTTCCCCAGTCCCACCAGTGAATACTGCAGTGGTTTACGTTCCATGCTTGCAATCCAGCAAATTGAGAAGCGGAGGTCTGTGCATGAAGGATGGAGCAGGATCTAGACCCCCAACCATTTTATTTGTTTCGCGTACAACACCCAGCAGCAGAGGCTGCAGACACACCTACTCTTGGTTTTCCAAGACCACCACAATTTGCTGTGAAGTCAAGAGTGAAAGATATCTAGATTTCATGAAATCTGTGGGAATTGCAGGTAAAAACCAGTGAAGTGCTGGTAGAGAATTACATTTCTAAGTTCAGTGCTAGTATTTAGGCACTGCAGCTTTGGCCATGGTCCTCCTGGGGAAATAAATCACAATGCCCTGCAATCATCTGCTATACTCTTGAGTAGATGGTGTTCTCTCATCTGAAATGATTCCTTCTCTTATGAGGTTACAGAATCATCTATACTATCTATACAATTAATTTTCTCCTCGACCCTTTTAAGAGCTATCAGCAGGCAAATCAGAGCATCACTAACTACTTGAGGTAGTGGTATACAGTTAAGAGCTTGCTTTTAAGGACTTCATTTAGCAATATTAGATACAACTATTATATGGAAAAGTTCCTTTCTCAAATCACAGTTTTTTCATAAGATCGGCAGTGAATCCATGCTGACAGATCTCCATTTGCTCTACTTTTACAAAACAGCCTTTTTATGCCTTTGCAAAGAGAGCACTGCAATGTCCACCTTATGAAGGGCTTATCACCTTCACTTCTAAGCCATGCAAACAGAGAAAGATTAATACCAGATGAACCACTAACAGGGAAAGGAATAGCTGGTTAAAGAGCTGAATTAAATCAGTTTAAAGAGTAGCAATCATTGCTAATGACAGCTTGTTTAGACATAATTAGACCTAGACCACAAATGAGCAGTAGAACTTACAGAAGAATCTGAAAGAGGACAGCACTTTTACTGAACATGCAAAGAATGCATTGTGTGGGTGCAAAATATTGAAGTGGAGGCACGAACTGGACTGGAGAGGAAAAACAAGTTGGTTGGCAAGACCAAAGAATCACAAAAAGCCAGACCAACATAGCAGGAAAGAATGAAGAGTAGGGAGAGGCTGAGCTGTGACACACTTTAACAGCAAGAACAGGAAGCTTAAGTCTGATGCAATGAGGATAGCAAACAGCAAAATAATCCAGAGGAAGCAGGAAACTATGATATTAGAGTTTGTAGCTCTGGTGCTTTTGATGTCCCTAATGTGCAAGCAACAGATGTGTTGACATATCCAAGGAGAAAGGTAATTTTTCTTCCTTCACCCAGGAAGTAAGACAATTCAGAAGCTGTTAGAGAAAGAGGGATGTGTCAGTGGAAATAAAAGGAGGAATTCCATTCTGCTTCAACTCAGTCAGCCTGGCATTAAATGCTTGTCCCATCATGAAGCTCACAAGCAGATCTTGAGCGCTGATGCAGCTTGCAACCCATGCAGGGCATTATCACAGGTGTCAGTGTCAGAGATAAAAGCTTTCAAAGATTATAACTCTACTGATATAGCTAATTCCAAAGTTTATGGACCAACGCAAACTGGAAAATTCAAGTTTAGACATCATACCTGATAACGCAGTTTCCTCGATTGGAAGCAAAGATGACGATGGGGGAAATAGAAGATTCCAGTGCTCGGTGCAGGTATGTGAAACATTCAATGTCCAGCATGTGAACCTCATCTACAAAGAGTACACCTGGGACTAGCTCTGCGATGCCTTGATCAATATATTTATTTACCACCTTATTTATCTCTCCTCGAAGTTTATCTGAGAACAAAAAGAAACTATTAGTTGTTCTGCTAGTGAACTATAGGTCTGTATGAAAGGCTTAAAGCATGTAAAATTCTTCTTGAATTTTTTCATGGTTTGGCATCTTACTGCCACAGGGAAAATCTCTGTGACACCAAAATCCTGTGGCATTCAGTCCTGTACTGGGGACACATCTATGCAACAAAATATTTCTGAACTGAACTTCTCACACTTAACTGGGGTAGTCTGTCCCCTCACGTGGCTTGTAAAAAACTATGATTTTGGTGGGTTTGGGGAGTTTGGCGTGGGGGAAGTCAGTCAAACCTCAGTTTAAAACATGAAACCTAACAAAGTTTCCAAGTGTGGCTGAAAAGAACATCACTGAAAGAATAAAATATTGCTACTGTATTTCAGTAAAGAAGTTGTGTTTAACAAAAAAAAAAAAAAAATAGGGCTATATAAATTTCTGTGAACACATGGATCTCAAAGCTATGCAAGATGTTACATCGATAAATCTGACATTAGAATAAGCAAAGTGACCTCTGGAACAAATGAAATACTTCAAAAGACTACCATTCAAGTTAGGTATTGAAACAGACTTTGATCTAAATTTAGATAGTCACTTACTGAAACACCATTTCTTTCAAAGCAAAAAGAAGAATAGTTGTTTCTGTAGATATTTTTTTCTCCAATGATCTGTAGGTAGGAAGAGCAGCAGTGCACTTAAAGCATCAAGTCAATAGATAGCTGCTATAGAGGTGTCTAAATCAAACTAAGGTTAAAGTCTTTAGAAGCCTTTTTTCTACTCCACAGAAATTCAGTATGGTTGCTTCACATAAGAATGCATCCTAACAATGTTTTTTTAGATTTTTTTTTGTTGTTGTTGCAGTTCAGTTTGGCTCTTTGTTGAAAGTGTGAACCTTGTACTCTCTGGCAGGAATGTTTTGAGAACAGGGTTGGCACTAGCATTCTGATCTCTTTCTCCCCAGGAAGATGGGTGCAGAGTACAGTATATATTTTATCACTATATGTGTGAACCAGTAACGTGTTGTACTGTTTCCGTTGCAATTGTAGCAACTCTATCACTGCTTTTTGAAATCTGAACATTTATGAACAAATATTACATAGGCATTAATTTAGAGATGCTGCATGAGTAACCCTATTTTTAATCCTTTTCTAACTGGCAAACATATATCTTATGTTGGTCTAAAAATACCATGCAGGATTCATACCAGTAATTTCAGTTTTCTTAGGCTTCATCAATTGTCCCATCATAGAAAGGATGTCTTGCCCACCCTAGGAAAAGGAAGTTACAGGTCAGCTATGAGGTCTCATACTGAACACATACCTTGAGAATTTTAGAAATCAGGAACTGGTTAAAGAAGTTGTTTCTTGTAGTTAACTTGATACTTTATATCAGCAGTGGTTGATAATCTGTCAAAGGTTAGGTCACTTCACCTCAGCGGTATTCTAAACATAATCATTTAGCTACCTCCTCACCCTTTCTTTAGCCTTGTTCATTTGGAGAACATAAAAAAACAAAATGAGATATCCTCTTTTAAAAAGATTGTCACAGAGAAGCTCATAAAGACTGAAATTGTTAGGGAACACAGAGCCTTGGATTGACTGTATGCATGGTAGGTGTTCAACCTGTCAACACAGGAACAATTATTCTGAGTTTTAAGACTTTTGAATATCATGATTTTTATCAGATAAATGATTTGGTTGGAAAAAAGGATGTTTATTTTGAAATTGAGTAGGCTGAGGGGTTATAGTATCATACTGTAGGGATGCCAGCCTTTAAACAAAGATACTGTATTGTCAGTGGCTTTTGTTTATGACAGATGGAACTCCCTCAATACCGGGTTTCTGTTAAGATACAGCAAGAAGTAACTCTCCTATTTTCAAATTTTTGCTGCAGTATGTTCAGAGCTCTGCTGAAAGTCACAAGGAAGTTTAAAAAGAGGTTATGAAACATTTCTGAAGGAAGCAGACATCAACAGAATCCACAGCAGTCAAAAATACTTAGCCACCTTTTATCAGAGTGCTTGCAGTTTCTACTTCATGGCCACAAAACCATAAACACAGAGCAGAATATATTAACCTGCATTCAGAACTCTCAATAAATAAAATGATGCAGATTTGGCTGCTGCTACCTCACATCTGCAGGCAACCTTCCTTCTGGAAAGAAAGTAATAATCTCTTTTCCTGATCAAGAAGAGCAGCCCACACTGCTCTTTACTGCAGGGGATGGGGCACAGTGGTGGAGGGAAGGAGAGAGCTAGGTCTAGATTATGCATTAACTGTAAAGGTAGTGGATCCCAAATACCCACATGGAAGCTCTGCTATGGCTATAAGGCTGTTCTCCGTAGTGTTAGGAAATGTATTCCTACAAATATTCCATGACCAGGTGCATGAATCCTAACCTAGCAACTGCGTCTTTAACTTGTATGGCACAGCCACTGAGGCAGCCAACTGCAGCATGACCTCCCTGAAGAGAGAAGCAGACTGGTCTTCAGTAACACCTACTGCTTTTCCTACAGTGGAATCTTTGAGGGTGATTTAGAACAGCTCAACTTTCTACACCTCCTTGATTATTCTAGTAACCATCACACCTACATCAAATAATTTTTCGTAAAGACTTCATCTGTGGAGTCAGATACCTGAGGTCGAGCATTGGCCACATCCAAGTCATGCAGGGTGACATCCTGAATAATTTCCTTTTTCTTGTGCACATCACCCTTTGGCAAGGGAACATACTCTTCTGCTTCAAGGTCAAATTCCGTAGCATAGATATCACACCTGCCTTGCCTCTGAGGAAAAGCAAAGAGAAACCCAGGTATAGAATTAGTTTCAGTGCCAAAACCTTGAGTGACGTGAACTTGATAAAGATAAAGGGCTTAGTTCACAATTCCAGTCCCAACAAGCTTCAGCTGACAATTCAGACATCCCACTCCCTGCTTAGCAACAGGCATACCCTATCTGCTGATCAAAGCTCAAAAACTCTGTTGAAAAGCACCTGATATTTTCAGTGGTAAGAATATTCCACCCCTCTGTCCTCTTCTTTTAACCGTATGCAATTCTTGCTAAAGGACAAATCCAGCAGATTAACTAGAGATTGGGAGAACTGTTCAAGACTCCTTTGTAGGTGGGTGATTTATTATATGATACAAAATATTATGCTCATCCATTAAACAGCAAGTATCGCTGTACACTACTTTCTAAATCAGATATGAAAAGAATGCTAACTAATGCAGTATTCCCTTCTACATGTATATATCTTGTGGAGAAAATACCAGAGCGATAAAAGAAAGATTAAATACACTGCACGTCAGCATGAAGATGACTAAAGTTGCTTGGTTTTTCCCCCCTTCCCTTAAAGATGTCTTGATCTTACAGAAAAGAAAACTCATCCAGACAGCATCAGTGATAGCTTCCTTGCCAGATGACCTTAATTGTGAACCAGATGACCACGTTCTTTCAGTGCAAGAGAGAATTTTCTCTCCAGATAAGGAAACCACTAGGCTTTTTTTCAAACTTCCATGTAACCATTTCATGTCAGTTAAGGTTAATAAATCAGAGAGCCTTCTGACAAAGGCAGAGAAAGGTCTGCAAGAATAGATACACCGGCATAAAAGTGCAGAACTTTTCTTTTACCTTGACGGCTCCACTGTTTGCTTCAATATAAATAACATCACCAGTTTCCACTCGCTCCTTCTGCAAGCTTTCAAATATGCTTGGGTCCAGCTGGAGACAAGCAAACATCACAGTTGGTCAAAACAGTTCCATATTGTTATGGTAATCAAGGAAAAGAAATTTAGTCTAAAGCTCACTCCCACCAGACAAAATTAAACTGCAACTCCCCCCAACAATACCTCTAGGATTTTATAAAGCTGTAACACTTGGAAAAGCAATAGAGAATAAATCTGAAAGAAGATGCACAGAACATACTTTCTCACCAAAAAAATGTGCTATCTGAAGGAAGTGACGGTAAGTGCCAGAAACATAATGATGCCAGTTACTATCACATAATATGCCTTTGTGTAATGTGACAATATATTTATACCTAGGAAGCAGGACTTCTCTTGCTCTCTAGCAAAACTTTTATAAAAAGTCTAGCTACAGCATTGAATTGTGCTACTTGATTTCTTGTGTTTTTATCCACTGTGGAGCTGTGTGAGGGGGAGCAGATGTGGAATACGTTAGATGCTTTTGTTTCTCTCAGTACATGTTTATTCACTTTTGCTCTGCATTTTCTTGTTTTCAGAGTGAACAAATGCAAGATGATACTTAACAACAGAGACAGCTTTCAGTTCTCTCATACTCTGACAGGGAAATTGAACAACATGGACAGAGACTTGTACAAGAAAACAAAGGGAAAGTGGGTCTGAGCTGGCAACATACCAGCTCAATTTCCAGTTCTCTATCAAATATTCACTAGACCATATCTCTCCACGTAGAAAGAAGGGATGTGACAGAAAGAACAATTTATACCAAAGCAGGCAAGATTTCCCAAAACAGTCCTCAAAAATTCAGTTGAGAATCAGGAAAACAAAACCAAATAAGTCCTTTCTCGTAAGTTTTTTATCACGAAGAGGAATTTATAGCCAGGGTCAGAGTGAGCGTATTACAGACTGGGATCATAGTTCAGATTCCCAACTCAGTCCATTTTTCTGTGGTACTAGTAATGTTGCAAAACTGCATCAAGATTTCTTCCTGCTTAAACTTGCCTTTAACTCGTTGAAGACATACAAGTGTGTCCTGCCAAACAGAAAAATAACACGGCTGCTAACTGAGCGATGAGTTTATCCCCAGTTTCAATTAGGAGGAGACTAGACTAACATCTAAATATGCTACACAAAGCAGATAAACAAGGAATAGAATAAAGTTGTCGAGCTAAAGAAAACAGCCTCCTGGCATCCCCACTATACAGAGATTGGTATCAAGAGCTTGAAATGGAAATAAGGTGTGCTAAAACTAGAAGATGTAGACCTGAAATACTTAAGGAAATTTTTGAGACTCTACCATACATACCTTCAACTGTTTGGTTCCCTTTGCAGTTTTGAGTCCTATAATTACGTGGCTGATGGTTTTGCCATAACCCCCCATAGGATTTTCAGTCTCACATGGAGTTAGTTCTGTGACTTCTCCTTCATAAACCTCCTTGGTCTCTTTAATCCTCAACCCTGCAAGAAATGGTTTAGAATAGTTTCAGTACACAAATCAATGGCTGTATACACTCAGGCGTCTGCTGCATTACTGCCAACAGAATGTAACATATTATTAGACTACATTACATTTAATGTTTGTTTGTTGGGTTTTTTTTACTTTTAAAAGTAGAAAGATTATTGTTCTCTTCTTCAATATTAAGTGAGAATATTAATCTTGTGTCATCAGAACGAAAGTTCAGCCCAAGTTCTGACCTGCAAAGCAGCTTATTAAACTCTAAGAAATTATTTTCTTCTATTTGTTATTATTAGTTCTTGAAGCAAATGTCAGTATCCTCTCTCTTTTCCCTCCCCCAAAGAGGGGATTTGCTCGATTTGTTCCCTTATGCTAAGGTCAGAGAAACAGATCATCTTTGGAAACTAGTGACACTAATGTAACTGAGAGTTTTACACAATTTTTGCATCATCAGAAAAGCCCTGCAAAGTAAAGAAAAAGACAAGAAAAAAGAGTTACTTCATAAAAAAACTTTACATTTTAGCAACTGAGTTAAAAATAACATAAATTTATTAACAAGTATTGTGTCAAAATATCGTAAGATTAAGAAAAGGTTAATGTATCATTTAAAATATTTTTCAAGTTAATAGCAAAAGGTGAGCTAGATAAAATTCAGCAGAAACTGCTATAATGCAAATTTAAAACCATTTCAAAATAGCTGACAATGACATCCTCACTTTGTTGTTTTTCAGACAGCCAAGCAATCATCATAGTATCTGGGTATCTTCTATTCTAGTCACAACTATTGTAATTAAATAAGTTATTTTAAATTGATGAATAATATAGAGCTGAAGACTTTTACGGTTAGACTGTTTCAAAGAAAAACCACTATCATCACCACCACCACTAAAATTATGCAGACGTTCTAACTACATAAAAGTTCAAAGAACCCACATCTGAAGAGACTCTATAAAGTATTTTATGAGACACACATGCCATACCAAAAATAATGAATGGGCTGTAACAAGATATAAGGAAGTCATCCTGCCCAGTCTGAGGCTATTAGGACTTTATAAAACTTTCCTTGTTCCATAACTTTTCATTTTGCTTTGAAATAGATCAGACACTTCACCAGTAATCTTGAGTTGCTGATAGGGGAATATAAAGAACTGACAAATATGAGTCTGTCTCCCTCTACTGGACCCAAATTAAGACTAGGATTTGAAATGTGAGAAATAGGTTAATTGTGGACAACATGATAATTTCTTGGCAAGAAATGTTTGCTTTCTCTTATTTAGCACTACATTAAAAAGTTCTACATAATTTCAGTAATTTTTAAAAATGTTTTTCACATATGCCAAAACATCAGACAAAAAAATTAATGAACCTTTGAGTTATAAAACTGACCTAGACATGGCTGCATCATATAGGCTACACACGCAAGGAATATGAAGCAATATGGGAATCTGTACAGTAAAACTGCTGGTGCCGAGAACTGGACGTTCACAGGTTTGTTTTTCCTTTTTGTTTTGTTTTTAAACTTTCAGCACAAGCTCTATTCTGCTCTGAAAAACTGGAAGCCCATTTGTGTTTGGGGTATATTTTGTATGTTGCTAAAGCACATCTTCCAGTTTCATTTCAGCTGAAAAGAATCCAATTCATGTGCTCAGAGCCTGTTCCAGAACACAAACCAAAGCTGAGTCAGCGAGGACAACCTAGAGATTTGCTTCAAAAGGATGCCTCAAATCTAAACTAATGTGCTTATATAGATGTGTCTACAGAAAATATTTACAGATGAACACGATCTGAACAAAGCTAACTGATGCTTTGAACTTGCTGATTATCCTTTGTTTTCAAATGAATTTGCATGTATCAACTATGAACTTCATTCTCAAAAGAGTTCTTAAACAGAGATATTGCCTACTTACAAATCAGGCACATGAGTCTAAGACAACAATTGTGGGCTATTTCATGTTTTGGTTCAATAGCACTATATGGAGTTAAATAGTGCTTGTTTGATTTGCTGGCAGTTACAATTTGGAGACACAGGGAACAGATATGCTATTCAAGTGGCTATTCCAGCAGTCATTTTTTACTGCAACTGCACTCTAACATTAGCTACTGTCATCATCTTTGCCAGCTGCTAATAAGCTCTATACAGGATTAATCTCTCTCAGGAATTTTTTAACCCGTACAACAATTCCATCTTCTCATTTCCCACTCAGTGCTTTTATGTTTCTTACATATTATAAACTCTCTACTATACGCCAAACAGTACTTGGCCATGAGACTATGTCAAGTCTGTTATTAAAGGACTCCCAACAATAAAAATTCTGTAAACTCAGAGTCACTCCAGTTTCCTTATACAGTAATGGGTTCAAACCAGCCAGACTCTATTGTTTCTGAGAAAAAAAAAATGAAGTAAAAAAATTGATGTTAACATCTCTGATAATTTTTATACATTGAGATGGCTAAACCCCCAGGAAGTAAAATGCATAATACGAGCAATAGATGATGTATACAGAACCTGCTAACAAGGAATCATATAAAAAACCTAAATGAAAACTTTAGGTACTGATTGACATGTGAGCTGAAGCTTCTCTTGCACCCAGTCACAGCTGAGACTGCACTGTGCATACAAAGTCATTTTTTTAAAAACGCACCCTTGTAAATTATTTATCAGGCAGGGAAGCTAAATCATACCTGAGATTTAAACACAATTGGAAAGTGTTCCATTACAAGAAATGGTGGTTACTAGTCCTTTAAAATACTTCAGAGATTTTTTTTTTTTACGCTGATAAAAATATTCAATAAAGGTTGTGTTATGAAAATGTGACATGGAATTCAACAGAAAGGAATAAAAGAAGTTCCATCTTTCATTAACACTAATATTTGTTTAGAAGTGTCTCTTTATTGACATTCAGGGAATGCAGGGAACTAACAATGTAGCTGGCTGTTAAACCACAGAGTTAAAATACTGCTATCTCTAGAAATGACAACATGGATGGCATAAGTTTCATCTGTTGGTTCAGGTTTCCAAATCTCTGACAGGGAACTTCATCACATCAAGGAAATTTTGCAGACTACTGAGTCTCTGGCTTCCCTCCCCCAGGCCCTGCCAGTTTCATGGTAACTAGAAGACCAGAGACTACTGAGAGTTGCTTTCTTATAAAAGTCAATGGAATACTTTTGTTTCATTCTAGAACTGAGAGACTTCTTCACCTTACTGCCACCAAATACTTAGATGAAGTCCAAGGGGAAACATCGTACAGAAACCAGGAAAATTAACTGTTTATATGTTCAGTACTAAAATCAGCTAGGCTATCTTTAGCCAATTCTCATACAAACAAGGGCCACTTCTAACTGCATTTATCAGCTGTCAGCAGCGATCATATAAGAGATTTTAGACGCTCATTGAGGTTGTGTTGCAAATCTAACCAATTTACATCAAGCTTGTAAAAGCACTCTAGAAGTGAGGAAGACATTAAGTTAAAGTATTTATTTTGTTGGCAGGGAAATTTCTTTGTGCTTGCTGGAATACCAAGTCAGGCTAACACTGCCATTTGGGAGTCCCTAATTAAGACTGTTTGCTTAGTAGGGTGAAATGACTAAAAAAAAAAAAAAAAAAAAGGAAGAGCATTTTTCTGTCTACAAGTATTTCTGCTAATGTAAGGAACTAAAAATAATTTTTCTTTCAGCTTTATTCAGTCACAGGCAAAACCAAGAGATGAACCTGGAGGATGAGAAAAGACTCTGGGGAAGTAGAATAAACCATAATACAACAATTAAATTAAACAGAAAACTTTACTGACTCCACTAAGTGTGGAAGAGATCCACTAAATTAAGATCAGCAATGAAAAAAAGAACATACAATAATCTGAAAACCACCATGACCACTGAAAAGTTTTTCCTGTTTAGATGACTGGGGAAAAGCAAAATAAGTATCATGCAAATACTTAATTCTTCTGTTTTTCTGAAACTTACCAATTGCACGTCGGAAGTTTTCCATTAGAACTTCTGTTTTCTTGATCTCAGTGGAATAGACCTCACTTCCAACCATAGGACAAAAGGGAACTTTACTTCCCAGTTCCTGAGCAATAGCTAAAGCCAACGCAGTCTGAAATAAACCCAAAACCTACACGTTAATTTTTATGAGAATTAACAAAGGATTCTTTCTGCACAAAGTTAACTTTCCTCATCACATCACCTTCCATATATCAACTATTAATTTAGTAAAGACTATTCTGTCTGACATACATATATTTCTCACATACAACATCCCTCCTCCCCCCAAAACAAGTTCGACACATATAAAGTGACTTTTATCAAAGACTTATGAAGCACCTTAAAAAAGCAATACTAGACATTTGAATGTGACATCTGATACGAATGTAAAAAGCCTTAAATATCATGGGGGGGGAGCAGAAATAAACAAAGCAAAAACTATTTAGGCTTTTAATATAAAATTAACTTCTAAGACTCTTCTTCAGAGACCATATTACTTATGTGTTTGGTAACTTACAAGAAGTGGTTTCACTCTAATGATGCCTGAACACACCACTGGATACTGCTAATGTTGATGACATGGCAAAACCCAAAATATAAAGCAGGAAACCATGCCAATACATCGATGAAAAAAATTCCAG